>NC_091162.1:24078039-24088039 GCF_040958095.1 Procambarus clarkii
TCCTCACACCTCCCACCTCTGACTAGTATGGCAACTGTTCCTCACACCTCCCACCTCTGACTAGTATGGCAACCGTTCCTCACACCTCCCACCTCTGACTAGTATGGCAACTGTTCCTCACACCTCCCAGCCCTCACTAGTATGGCAACCGTTCCTCACACCTCCCAGCCCTGACTAGTATATCAACCATTCCTCACACCTCCCAGCCCTGACTAGTATGGCAACCGTTCCTCACACCCACCTCTGACTAGTATGGCAACTGTTCCTCACACCTCCCAGCCCTGACTAGTATGGCAACCGTTCCTCACCTCCCAGCCCTGACTAGTATGGCAACCGTTCCTCACACCTCCCAGCCCTGACTAGTATGACAACCGTTCCTCACACCTCCCACCTCTGACTAGTATGGCAACTGTTCCTCACACCTCCCACCTCTGACTAGTATGACAACTGTTCCTCACACCTTCCAGCCCTGACTAGTATGGCAACCGTTCCTCACACCTCCCAGCCCTGACTAGTATGGCAACCGTTCCTCACACCTCCCAGCCCTGAGTAGTATGGCAACTGTTCCTCACACCTCCCACCTCTGACTAGTATGGCAACTGTTCCTCACACCTCCCAGCCCTGACTAGTATGGCAACTGTTCCTCACACCTCCCACCTCTGACTAGTATGGCAACTGTTCCTCACACCTCCCAGCCCTGACTAGTATGGCAACCGTTCCTCACACCTCCCATCCCTGACTAGTATGGCAACCGTTCCTCACACCTCCCAGCCCTGAGTAGTATGGCAACTTCCTCACACCTCCCAGCCCTGACTAGTATGGCAACCGTTTCTCACACCTCCCAGCCCTGACTAGTATGGCAACTCTTCCTCACCTGCCAGCCCTGACTAGTATGGCAACTCTTCCTCACACCTCCCAGCCCTGACTAGTATGGCAACTGTTCCTCACACCTGCCAGCTCTGAGTAATATGGCAACATAACCATGAACGTTATCCTGCTTCACTATGTTTACCCGAGGAAGGTCTCCAAGCTGGTGCCACATTCTCCTGAATTACTGACACATTAAACTGTACACCTTACACCACCTGTTGTTCAGAGTGCTAATGATCTTACTGCTTAGCCAATCTTCCGTAGACAGGTGATGTGTGATGCACAGTGGTAGGCTTCTGGCTTCACCTTCCCTCTTCCTCCCCCACTAAGTATTTTTATATGTCCAATTTGCAAGAGGGGTTTCGTTGGCATTTGGTGCGTTGTGTCCGGCCTCCTGGTCTGGGCACCCACCTGCATTACTGGCTGGCTTGTGACTCTTGCTTCATCCAGGTCGTCCCACAGTTTGGTGCAGTCTCCCGTCATATTATGATCAGTGTTGCAGCAGCGAACAAAGGAACAACACATCCATGGCCTCTGGTGGGTCGTGGGGGGTGTTGATCGGTAACACGCCCCACTACCCCTCTATCCAATTATCCCCCCCCCCGCCCTAATACCCCGCTGGCACCGACACTCCCCCCCCCCCTCACCACCCCCGCCATAAACACATCTACCGATGTTATTGAAGAGTAGCGACGTGGTTGATACTCGTGTGGTTATTACTGTGAGTGATGAGACTATTACTGTGGGAGCCGGAGCTGCCTCCCTCCCAGGCTATCACCACCATTACTGCCGCCCTTGTTGCCAACACACAATTGTTGCCCTTGATCATGTACTCAACACTCCCACTGTTGCTCTATCTTGCCACGCTACATACTTCCCTAGGCACTATGGCACCAACTTTGGCGTCAACTATGGCACCAACTATGGCACCAACTATGGCACCAACTATGGCGTCAACTATGGCACCAACTATGGCACCAACTATGGCGTCAACTATGGCACCAACTATGGCACCAACTATGGCGTCAACTATGGCACCAACTTTGGCGTCAACTATCGCACCAACTATGGCGTCAACTATGGCACCAACTTTGGCGTCAACTATCGCACCAACTTTGGCGTCAACTATGGCACCAACTTTGGCGTCAACTATGGCACCAACTTTGGCGTCAACTATGGCACCAACTTTGGCGTCAACTATGGCACCAACTTTGGCGTCAACTATGGCACCAACTATGGCACCAACTATGGCGTCAACTATGGCACCAACTATGGCACCAACTATGGCACCAACTATGGCGTCAACTTTGGCGTCAACTATGGCACCAACTATGGCACCAACTATGGCACCAACTATGGCACCAACTATGGCACCAACTATGGCGTCAACTATGGCGTCAACTATGGCACCAACTATGGTGTCAACTATGGCGTCAACTATGGCGTCAACTATGGCGTCAACTATGGCACCAACTATGGCACCAACTATGGCGTCAACTATGGCGTCAACTATGGCGTCAACTATGGCACCAACTATGGCACCAACTATGGCGTCAACTATGGCACCAACTATGGCGTCAACTATGGCACCAACTATGGCACCAACTATGGCGTCAACTATGGCACCAACTATGGCGTCAACTATGGCACCAACTATGGCACCAACTATGGCACCAACTATGGCACCAACTATGGTGTCAACTATGGCACCAACTATGGCACCAACTATGGCGTCAACTATGGCGTCAACTATGGCACCAACTATGGCACCAACTATGGCGTCAACTATGGCGTCAACTATGGCACCAACTATGGCACCAACTATGGCACCAACTATGGCACCATCAATAATACCACCTTCAATGTCTACCAATTATTCCATTACTTACCTAGCAAATATTAAGATTTAGTATTTGTGAAAACTTTGAATCTCTGGCCAAGACAGGAGGGTAAGACTGAAGCGAAGGGGGGGGGGGGGGAGCAGAGAGGGCGGAGTGTGGCCCAACGTGGTGGAGGGTGAGGGAGACGGAGGGTGAGGGAGACGGAGGGTGAGGGAGACGGAGGGTGAGGGAGACGGAGGGTGAGGGAGACGGAGAGCAGGTGGAGGGTTACCTTGAGGTGCTTCCGGGGCTTAGCGTCCCCGCGGCCCGGTCGTCGACCAGGCCTCCTGGTTGCTGGACTGATCAACCAGGCTGTTGGACGCGGCTGCTCGCCTGACATATGAATCACAGCCTGGTTGATCAGATATCCTTTGGAGGTGCTTATCCAGTTCTCTCTTGAACACTGTGAGGGGTCGGCCAGTTATGCCCCTTATGTGTAGTGGAAGCGTGTTGAACATTCTCGGGCCTCTGATGTTGATAGTTCTCTCTCAGAGTACCTGCTGCACCTCTGCTCTTCAACGGGGGTATTCTGCAGATCCTGCCATGTCTTCTGGTCTCGTGTGATGTTATTTCTGTGTGCAGGTTTGGGACCAGCCCCTCTCTACTATTTTCCACGTGTAAATTATTATGTATCTCTCCCGCCTGCGCTCAAGGGAATACAGATTCAGGCTCTTTGGTCGGTCCCAGTAATTTAGATGTTTTACTGAGTGGATTCTAGCAGTAAAGAATCTCTGCACGCTCTCCAGGTCAGCAATTTCTCCAGCTTTGAAAGGGGTTGTCATTGTGCAGCAGTACTCCACTCTAGAGAGCACAAGCGTCTTGAAAAGTATCATCATCGGTATAGCATCTCTAGTGTGAAAAGTTCTTGTTATCCAACCTGTCATTTTTCTTGCAGTTGTGACGGCTACTTTATTGTGTTCTTTAAAGGTAAGGTCTTCCGACATGAGTACACCAAAATCCTTTACATTGCCTTTTCGTTCTATGTTATGATTTGCCTGAGTTTTGTACGTGGTTTCCGTTTTTATATTTTCATTTTTTCTGTAGCGCACGAGCTGGAACTTATCTTCGTTAAACACCATATTATTTTCTGTAGCCCATAGAAAGACCTGATCTACATCTGACTGGAGGTCTGCCGTGTCCTCTATGTTGCCTACTCTCATGAAGATCCTAGTGTCATCTGCAAAGGATGATACAGTACTATAGGTTGTGTTCTTGTCTATGTCCGATATGAGGATGAGAAAAAGTACTGGAGCAAGCACAGTACCCTGGGGGACTGAGCTCTTCACGGTTGATGGACTGGATTTTATTTTGTTGACTATTACACATTGGGTTCTATTAGTCAGGAAATTGTAGATCCATCTGCCTATTTTTCCGGTAATTCCTTTCGAACGCACTATTCCTTTTGCACTTTTATGTGCAATAACACTATGATCACATTTGTCGAAGGCTTTTGCGAAATCTGTAAATTACGTCGGCGTTTTGTGTGTCTTCCATAGCATCTAATGCCATATCATAGTGGTCCAGCAACTGCGACAGGCAAGAGCGCCCTGTTCTGAAACCATGTTGTCCGGGGTTATGGAGATGCTGTGATTCCATGTATTTTGTGATCTTACTTCTTAGCACTCTCTCAAAAAATTTTATGATGTGCGATGTTAGTGCTATCAGTCTAACTTTTTGCCTCTGCCTTATTTCCTCCTTTATGGAGTGGCGCTATCTCTGCTGTTTTTAGTATGTCAGGGATAATGCCAGTATCTAGGCTGTCTCCAAAGAATGTGAAGGGCCTGTGATAGTGTTTTTTTTTAGAGTTCTTGATGAATATAGAGTTCCAAGAATCAGGACCTGGTGCATAGGCATAATGTTTATGGCTTCTTCAAAATCCAGTGGGGATAGGGTGACGTCTGATATATGATTTGATGTTAGTATCGTACACATGAAAAATTCATTTGGGATATCAATCTTTAGTGAGTTTAGTGGCTCGCTGAAAACAGAGTCGTACTGCTTCCTCAGTAGCTCGCTCATTTCTTTGTTGTCATAGGTGAAAGCTCCATCTCCCTTTCGCAGGGGCCCGATAATATAAGTGGTTTTTTATCTTGATTTTGCATAGGAGAAAAAATATTTCGGATTTCTCTCAATTTCACTGATGGCCTTTTGCTCTCTTTGCCTCTCCTGGACTCTCAAGTTGTTCCGCGATTCGTTTTCTTCGCCTATATAGGGAACGACGTTCCCGTTCCAATCTGCATCTCTTCCTCTTTTTTCTTAGGGGTATGCGGTTTGAACATATTTCTAGTGCTACTGAGCTTATTTTTTTCCAGGCACTGGTTCAGGTTTGCATTTTCTAGCTGTTCTTCCCAGTTTATTTGTGTGAAGTCCTGGTTTATTTGCTCCCAGTTTATCTGTTTATTATTGAAGTTGAATTTGCTGAAATCTCCTCCACCGGGAATCGGGACTGGTTTTGAAGGTCCATTCCCCATGGTTGTCAGAACTTCAATTAAGTTGTGATCTGAGTGACAGGTATTTGTAATCATTATGTTCCTGATCAATTCATCATTATTAGTGAAAATGAGGTCCAGCGTGTTCTCCTTCCTAGTTGGTTCTACTATTTGCTGGTTTAAGGCAAACCTTTCGCACATCCGTAGCAGGTCATTTGCATGTGCCTGTTCATTTAGGCTACTTCCTGGTATTCTTTCTCATATTACTATATTAGCCAGGTGCTTCCATTTCAGGTGCCGTAGGTTAAAGTCCCCAAGCAGGATAATGTTCGGGGCTGGATTTGTGAGGTTTTCCAAGCAGTGTTCTATTTTCATTAGTTGGTCTTTAAACTGCTGAGGGTTTGCCTCCGGTGACTTATATACAAGGACAATAACTACATTTAGGATCTCTATTTTGATTATCAGCACTTCCACCATATAATTTGAGGTGTTTAGCAGCTCAGTACAGATGAGTGTGTGTTTGATGTAGAGGCTGACCCCACCCTGTAGCCGGTGTCTCCTGTCACATCTGAAAAGATTGTACTCTGAGATCCATATTTCACCACCATGGTAGTCCTTTGTGTGAGTTTCTGTTAGGGCTGCAAACACTGCATTTGCCTCATGAAGGAGACCATCTATAAAGTGAACTTTGTTGGATTTGCGTGTTTTTATACCCTGGATGTTGGCAAATATAAATGATGTTATCGTGTTAGTGGAAGTGCTGGATGCCTTACTTGGTGTTAATATCTGAGGCTCTGGTAAGGAGGCCACTGTGTTTGCGTCCTCTCTTAGCATTTGACCGAGATGATGGTAGAGTCTGGTCATTTTTAGCCATTCTTCTCCTCCTCCTCCTCTTGCTAAAAAATCATCCTGGTCGATGGAGTAGTGGCTGTTTTCATAGTGGCGGTCTGTCGGTTTTATTCGCCTGGTACCTCTTATATGAAAAGCTGTACATTCAGCATTGAAGTACTCTTTCGGGTCCAAAGAGTTCTTGCAAAAGGTGAGGGAGAGAGAGCGAGGAGGGGGAGTGTGAGAGAGAGAGAGAGAGGAGGGGGAGTGTGAGGGAGAGAGAGAGAGGGAGAGAGCAGGGGGAGGGTGAGAGAGAGAGCAGGGGGAGTGTGAGGGAGGGTGAGAGAGAGAGCAGGGGGAGTGTGAGGGAGGGTGAGAGAGAGAGCAGGGGGAGTGTGAGGGAGGGAGAGGGGGGAGAGAGCCTGGCCAGTCACAGCGTCACGGCCAAAGTCACAACTCGCCAATTTTTCCTCACATTACTGGTGTTTTGTCCATTAATTCCGGCATATTTAGTGCGTCAAGTGAGGGTGGGTCCCCCTCTACAACTGTGACAGTCACTAGTGAGGGTGGGTCCCCCTCTACAACTGTGACAGTCACTAGTGAGGGTGGGTCCCCCTCTACAACTGTGACAGTCACTAGTGAGGGTGGGTCCCCCTCTACAACTGTGACAGTCACTAGTGAGGGTGGGTCCCCCTCTACAACTGTGACAGTCACTAGTGAGGGTGGGTCCCCCTCTACAACTGTGACAGTCACTAGTGAGGGTGGGTCCCCCTCTACAACTGTGACAGTCACTAGTGAGGGTGGGTCCCCCTCTACAACTGTGACAGTCACTAGTGAGGGTGGGTCCCCCTCTACAACTGTGACAGTCACTAGTGAGGGTGGGTCCCCCTCTACAACTGTGACAGTCACTAGTGAGGGTGGGTCCCCCTCTACAACTGTGACGGTCACTAGTGAGGGTGGGTCCCCCTCTACAACTGTGACGGTCACTAGTGAGGGTGGGTCCCCCTCTACAACTGTGACAGTCACTAGTGAGGGTGGGTCCCCCTCTACAACTGTGACAGTCACTAGTGAGGGTGGGTCCCCCTCTACAACTGTGACGGTCACTAGTGAGGGTGGGTCCCCCTCTACAACTGTGACGGTCACTAGTGAGGGTGGGTCCCCCTCTACAACTGTGACAGTCACTAGTGAGGGTGGGTCCCCCTCTACAACTGTGACGGTCACTAGTGAGGGTGGGTCCCCCTCTACAACTGTGACAGTCACTAGTGAGGGTGGGTCCCCCTCTACAACTGTGACGGTCACTAGTGAGGGTGGGTCCCCCTCTACAACTGTGACGGTCACTAGTGAGGGTGGGTCCCCCTCTACAACTGTGACAGTCACTAGTGAGGGTGGGTCCCCCTCTACAACTGTGACAGTCACTAGTGAGGGTGGGTCCCCCTCTACAACTGTGACAGTCACTAGTGAGGGTGGGTCCCCCTCTACAACTGTGACAGTCACTAGTGAGGGTGGGTCCCCCTCTACAACTGTGACAGTCACTAGTGAGGGTGGGTCCCCCTCTACAACTGTGACGGTCACTAGTGAGGGTGGGTCCTCCTCTACAACTGTGACGGTCACTAGTGAGGGTGGGTCCCCCTCTACAACTGTGACGGTCACTAGTGAGGGTGGGTCCCCCTCTACAACTGTGACAGTCACTAGTGAGGGTGGGTCCCCCTCTACAACTGTGACAGTCACTAGTGAGGGTGGGTCCCCCTCTACAACTGTGACAGTCACTAGTGAGGGTGGGTCCCCCTCTACAACTGTGACAGTCACTAGTGAGGGTGGGTCCCCCTCTACAACTGTGACAGTCACTAGTGAGGGTGGGTCCCCCTCTACAACTGTGACGGTCACTAGTGAGGGTGGGTCCTCCTCTACAACTGTGACAGTCACTAGTGAGGGTGGGTCCCCCTCTACAACTGTGACGGTCACTAGTGAGGGTGGGTCCCCCTCTACAACTGTGACAGTCACTAGTGAGGGTGGGTCCCCCTCTACAACTGTGACGGTCACTAGTGAGGGTGGGTCCTCCTCTACAACTGTGACGGTCACTAGTGAGGGTGGGTCCCCCTCTACAACTGTGACAGTCACTAGTGAGGGTGGGTCCCCCTCTACAACTGTGACAGTCACTAGTGAGGGTGGGTCCCCCTCTACAACTGTGACAGTCGCTACAACTGCCACACAGTCGCTACAACTGCCACACAGTCGCTACAACTGTCACACAGTCGCTACAACTGCCACACAGTCGCTACAACTGCCACACAGTCGCTACAACTGCCACACAGTCGCTACAACTGCCACACAGTCCCTACAACTGCCACACAGTCCCTACAACTGCCACACAGTCCCTACAACTGCCACACAGTCCCTACAACTGCCACACAGTCCCTACAACTGCCACACAGTCCCTACAACTGCCACACAGTCCCTACAACTGCCACACAGTCCCTACAACTGCCACACAGTCCCTACAACTGCCACACAGTCGCTACAACTGCCACACAGTCGCTACAACTGCCACACAGTCGCTACAACTGCCACACAGTCGCTACAACTGCCACACAGTCGCTACAACTGCCACACAGTCGCTACAACTGCCACACAGTCGCTACAACTGCCACACAGTCGCTACAACTGCCACACAGTCGCTACAACTGCCACACAGTCGCTACAACTGCCACACAGTCGCTACAACTGCCACACAGTCGCTACAACTGCCACACAGTCGCTACAACTGCCACACAGTCGCTACAACTGCCACACAGTCGCTACAACTGCCACACAGTCGCTACAACTGCCACACAGTCGCTACAACTGCCACACAGTCGCTACAACTGCCACACAGTCGCTACAACTGCCACACAGTCGCTACAACTGCCACACAGTCGCTACAACTGCCACACAGTCCCTACAACTGCCACACAGTCCCTACAACTGCCACACAGTCCCTACAACTGCCACACAGTCGCTACAACTGCCACACAGTCGCTACAACTGTCAGACAGTCACTACAACTGCCACACAGTCGCTACAACTGCCACACAGTCACTACAACTGTCAGACAGTCACTACAACTGCCACACAGTCGCTACAACTGCCACACAGTCGCTACAACTGCCACACAGTCGCTACAACTGCCACACAGTCGCTACAACTGTCAGTCACTACAACTGCCACACAGTCGCTACAACTGCCACACAGTCACTACAACTGTCAGACAGTCACTACAACTGCCACACAGTCGCTACAACTGCCACACAGTCGCTACAACTGCCACACAGTCGCTACAACTGCCACACAGTCGCTACAACTGCCACACAGTCGCTACAACTGCCACACAGTCGCTACAACTGCCACACAGTCGCTACAACTGCCACACAGTCGCTACAACTGCC
Source organism: Procambarus clarkii (assembly GCF_040958095.1). Classification (NCBI taxonomy): domain Eukaryota; kingdom Metazoa; phylum Arthropoda; class Malacostraca; order Decapoda; family Cambaridae; genus Procambarus; species Procambarus clarkii. The sequence continues at coordinate 24,087,469 of NC_091162.1, forward strand.
ACACAGTCGCTACAACTGCCACACAGTCGCTACAACTGCCACACAGTCGCTACAACTGCCACACAGTCGCTACAACTGCCACACAGTCGCTACAACTGCCACACAGTCCCTACAACTGCCACACAGTCCCTACAACTGCCACACAGTCCCTACAACTGCCACACAGTCGCTACAACTGCCACACAGTCGCTACAACTGCCACACAGTCGCTACAACTGCCACACAGTCGCTACAACTGCCACACAGTCGCTACAACTGCCAGACAGTCGCTACACCTGCAAGTTGTAACAAGGTCGTAGTGTCGTGGTGTGTATGGGGGGCATCTCCCCCAAGTACAAACACCAGATAATAGTTTACATAAACACAAAGTCAGTGCTGATAAATTGTGCACATTAAACTAATACAAAACTACTGAAGTTTACTGGATAAGTTGACCACTTTACATTGTAAAGATTATTATTGAGGAAAATGTAGACTAGAGCCGTTGTGGTATGGTGGATGATGGAGTGGTGACCCCGGGGTCCTCCTCCTACACTGTGGTCATTATACCTGGTTGATGGGGTTCTGGGAG
>NC_091162.1:24093039-24160539 GCF_040958095.1 Procambarus clarkii
GCGGGGTGCCTGGGAGGGGCGGGGTGCCTGGGAGAGGCGGGGTGCCTGGGAGAGGCGGGGTGCCTGGGAGGGGCGGGGTGCCTGGGAGGGGCGGGGTGCCTGGGAGGGGCGGGGTGCCTGGGAGGGGCGGGGTGCCTGGGAGAGGCGGGGTGCCTGGGAGGGGCGGGGTGCCTGGGAGGGGCGGGGTGCCTGGGAGAGGCGGGGTGCCTGGGAGATGCGGGGTGCCTGGGAGGGGCGGGGTGCCTGGGAGGGGCGGGGTGCCTGGGAGAGGCGGGGTGCCTGGGAGGGGCGGGGTGCCTGGGAGAGGCGGGGTGCCTGGGAGGGGCGGGGTGCCTGGGAGAGGCGGGGTGCCTGGGAGAGGCGGGGTGCCTGGGAGGGGCGGGGTGCCTGGGAGGGGCGGGGTGCCTGGGAGAGGCGGGGTGCCTGGGAGAGGCGGGGTGCCTGGGAGGGGCGGGGTGCCTGGGAGGGGCGGGGTGCCTGGGAGAGGCGGGGTGCCTGGGAGGGGCGGGGTGCCTGGGAGAGGCGGGGTGCCTGGGAGGGGCGGGGTGCCTGGGAGGGGCGGGGTGCCTGGGAGAGGCGGGGTGCCTGGGAGGGGCGGGGTGCCTGGGAGAGGCGGGGTGCCTGGGAGATGCGGGGTGCCTGGGAGGAGCGGGGTGCCTGGGAGAGGCGGGGTGCCTGGGAGGGGCGGGGTGCCTGGGAGGGGCGGGGTGCCTGGGAGGGGCGGGGTGCCTGGGAGAGGCGGGGTGCCTGGGAGGGGCGGGGTGCCTGGGAGAGGCGGGGTGCCTGGGAGGGGCGGGGTGCCTGGGAGAGGCGGGGTGCCTGGGAGGGGCGGGGTGCCTGGGAGGGGCGGGGTGCCTGGGAGGGGCGGGGTGCCTGGGAGGGGCGGGGTGCCTGGGAGATGCGGGGTGCCTGGGAGGGGCGGGATGCCTGGGAGGGGCGGGGTGCCTGGGAGGGGCGGGGTGCCTGGGAGGGGCGGGGTGCCTGGGAGGGGCGGGGTGCCTGGGAGATGCGGGGTGCCTGGGAGATGCGGGGTGCCTGGGAGGGGCGGGGTGCCTGGGAGGGGCGGGGTGCCTGGGAGAGGCGGGGTGCCTGGGAGGGGCGGGGTGCCTGGGAGGGGCGGGGTGCCTGGGAGAGGCGGGGTGCCTGGGAGGGTGCCTGGGGGGGGGGGCGGGATGCCTGGGGGGGGGCGGGGTGCCTGGGAGGGGCGGGGTGCCTGGGAGGGGCGGGGTGCCTGGGAGGGGCGGGGTGCCTGGGGGGGGGGCGGGGTGCCTGGGAGGGGCGGGGTGCCTGGGAGGGGCGGGGTGCCTGGGAGGGGCGGGGTGCCTGGGAGGGGCGGGGTGCCTGGGAGGGGCGGGGTGCCTGGGAGGGTGCCTGGGGGGGGCGGGATGCCTGGGGGGGGCGGGGTGCCTGGGAGGGGCGGGGTGCCTGGGAGGGGCGGGGTGCCTGGGGGGGGGGGCGGGGTGCCTGGGAGGGGCGGGGTGCCTGGGAGGGGCGGGGTGCCTGGGGGGGGGGGGCGGGGTGCCTGGGAGGGGCGGGGTGCCTGGGAGGGGCGGGGTGCCTGGGAGGGGCGGGGTGCCTGGGAGGGGCGGGGTGCCTGGGAGGGGCGGGGTGCCTGGGAGGGGCGGGGTGCCTGGGAGGGGGGCGGGGTGCCTGGGGGGGGGCGGGGTGCCTGGGGGGGGCGGGGTGCCTGGGAGGGGCGGGGTGCCTGGGAGGGGCGGGGTGCCTGGGGGGGGGCGGGGTGCCTGGGAGGGGCGGGGTGCCTGGGAGGGGCGGGGTGCCTGGGGGGGGGCGGGGTGCCTGGGAGGGGCGGGGTGCCTGGGAGGGGCGGGGTGCCTGGGAGGGGCGGGGTGCCTGGGAGGGGCGGGGTGCCTGGGAGGGGCGGGGTGCCTGGGAGGGGCGGGGTGCCTGGGAGGGGCGGGGTGCCTGGGAGGGGCGGGGTGCCTGGGAGGGGCGGGGTGCCTGGGAGGGTGCCTGGGGGGGGGGGCGGGATGCCTGGGGGGGGCGGGGTGCCTGGGAGGGGCGGGGTGCCTGGGAGGGGCGGGGTGCCTGGGGGGGGGGCGGGGTGCCTGGGGGGGGCGGGGTGCCTGGGGGGGGGCGGGGTGCCTGGGAGAGGCGGGGTGCCTGGGGGGGGGGGCGGGCCCGGCAGGAGAGTCACAGACCAAGGTTGCCGCCACCCACAGTGCTGGGTATGGCCCGGGGTCAGGGAAATAATACCCAGGCAGACGTCACCACTTGTTACACGCCAGCTACTCCACTTGTACTACCAGCGGCACGGGCATCCCTACCCCCCCCCCCACTCCCCTAATGGCACGGGCATCCCCCATCCCCCAGCGGCACGGGCATCTTCCCCCCCACTCCCCAGTTTCAGGGGCACTCCCCCCGCCGCCGCCGCCGCCAGGGTAGAACACAAGGCCGTCATATACCGTTGAGAGAAGACGGTAACACAGCCGCCCGTCACTCTCACCACCACTCAGGGGCCACCAAGGTCACCCTCGCAGCCACTCCCCAAGGTCACCCTCGCAGCCACTCCCCAAGGTCACCCTCGCAGCCACTCCCCAAGGTCACCCTCGCAGCCACTCCCCAAGGTCACCCTCGCAGCCACTCCCCAAGGTCACCCTCGCAGCCACTCGTCAAGGTCACCCTCGCAGCCACTCGTCAAGGTCACCCTCGCAGCCACTCGTCAAGGTCACCCTCGCAGCCACTCCCCAAGGTCACCCTCGCAGCCACTCCCCAAGGTCACCCTCGCAGCCACTCGTCAAGGTCACCCTCGCAGCCACTCGTCAAGGTCACCCTCGCAGCCACTCGTCAAGGTCACCCTCGCAGCCACTCGTCAAGGTCACCCTCGCAGCCACTCGTCAAGGTCACCCTCGCAGCCACTCGTCAAGGTCACCCTCGCAGCCACTCGTCAAGGTCACCCTCGCAGCCACTCGTCAAGGTCACCCTCGCAGCCACTCGTCAAGGTCACCCTCGCAGCCACTCGTCAAGGTCACCCTCGCAGCCACTCCCCAAGGTCACCCTCGCAGCCACTCCCCAAGGTCACCCTCGCAGCCACTCCCCAAGGTCACCCTCGCAGCCACTCGTCAAGGTCACCCTCGCAGCCACTCGTCAAGGTCACCCTCGCAGCCACTCGTCAAGGTCACCCTCGCAGCCACTCGTCAAGGTCACCCTCGCAGCCACTCGTCAAGGTCACCCTCGCAGCCACTCGTCAAGGTCACCCTCGCAGCCACTCGTCAAGGTCACCCTCGCAGCCACTCGTCAAGGTCACCCTCGCAGCCACTCGTCAAGGTCACCCTCGCAGCCACTCGTCAAGGTCACCCTCGCAGCCACTCGTCAAGGTCACCCTCGCAGCCACTCGTCAAGGTCACCCTCGCAGCCACTCGTCAAGGTCACCCTCGCAGCCACTCGTCAAGGTCACCCTCGCAGCCACTCGTCAAGGTCACCCTCGCAGCCACTCGTCAAGGTCACCCTCGCAGCCACTCGTCAAGGTCACCCTCGCAGCCACTCGTCAAGGTCACCCTCGCAGCCACTCGTCAAGGTCACCCTCGCAGCCACTCCCCAAGGTCACCCTCGCAGCCACTCCCCAAGGTCACCCTCGCAACCACTCCCCAAGGTCACCCTCGCAACCACTCCAAGGTCACCCTCGCAACCACTCCCCAAGGTCACCCTCGCACCAACTCCCCAAGGTCACCCTCGCAACCACTCATCAAGGTCACCCTCGCACCAACTCCCCAAGGTCACCCTCGCAGCCACTCCCCAAGGTCACCCTCACAGCCACTCCCCAAGGTCACCCTCACAGCCACTCCCCAAGGTCACCCTCGCAACCACTCCCCAAGGTCACCCTCGCACCAACTCCCCAAGGTCACCCTCGCAACCACTCATCAAGGTCACCCTCGCAGCCACTCCCCAAGGTCACCCTCGCAGCCACTCCCCAAGGTCACCCTCACAGCCACTCCCCAAGGTCACCCTCACAGCCACTCCCCAAGGTCACCCTCGGAGCCACTCCCCAAGGTCACCCTCGGAGCCACTCGTCAAGGTCACCCTCGGAGCCACTCGTCAAGGTCACCCTCGGAGCCACTCGTCAAGGTCACCCTCGCAGCCACTCCCCAAGGTCACCCTCACAGCCACTCGTTAAGGTCACCCTCGCAGCCACTCGTCAAGGTCACCCTCGCAGCCACTCGTCAAGGTCACCCTCGCAGCCACTCGTCAAGGTCACCCTCGCAGCCACTCGTCAAGGTCACCCTCGCAGCCACTCGTCAAGGTCACCCTCACAGCCACTCCCCAAGGTCACCCTCACAGCCACTCGTCAAGGTCACCCTCGGAGCCACTCGTCAAGGTCACCCTCGGAGCCACTCGTCAAGGTCACCCTCGGAGCCACTCGTCAAGGTCACCCTCGGAGCCACTCGTCAAGGTCACCCTCGGAGCCACTCGTCAAGGTCACCCTCGGAGCCACTCCCCAAGGTCACCCTCGCAGCCACTCCCCAAGGTCACCCTCACAGCCACTCCAAGGTCACCCTCACAGCCACTCATCAAGGTCACCCTCGCAGCCACTCCCCAAGGTCACCCTCGCAGCCACTCCCCAAGGTCACCCTCGCAGCCACTCATCAAGGTCACCCTCGCAGCCACTCCCCAAGGTCACCCTCGCAGCCACTCGTCAAGGTCACCCTCGCAGCCACTCGTCAAGGTCACCCTCGCAGCCACTCGTCAAGGTCACCCTCGCAGCCACTCGTCAAGGTCACCCTCACAGCCACTCATCAAGGTCACCCTCGCAGCCACTCATCAAGGTCACCCTCGCAGCCACTCGTCAAGGTCACCCTCGCAGCCACTCGTCAAGGTCACCCTCGCAGCCACTCGTCAAGGTCACCCTCGCAGCCACTCGTCAAGGTCAACCACCTAACTCCACCTTCACTATAACTTTTACTCTAATATTCCATGACAATATAGGTTGTGACATGAGTTAGGTTATTTAACAAGTCTTGGTAACAAGCGCATAACAACTTGCAATAGACACTACATAATAGAGTATATTAAATATAACCGTACAACTGGGTGTGGTGGATGTGTGGGTGTGGTGGATGTGTGGGTGTGGGTGTGGTGGATGTGTGGATGTGTGGGTGTGGGTGTGGTGGATGTGTGGGTGTGGTGGATGTGTGGGTGTGGTGGATGTGTGGGTGTGGTGGATGTGTGGGTGTGGCAACACGGCCCACATATCCACCATAACCCTAGTTACGGGACTACTCGCACCAACCTTTATACATTTATATTTGTACAGAAATCCACCTTTATTGCAGCAATATTTCCAACGCTAGCTGGGAGGGTGTTGATGAGCTGTGGTCCTCTGATGTTCAGTGTTATCTGGTAGTGCCCATGGCGCCTCTAGTCCTCACTCCCATGGCACCTCTAGTCCTCACTGCCATGGCACCTCTAGTCCTCACTGCCATGGCACCTCTAGTCCTCACTGCCATGGCACCTCTAGTCCTCACTGCCATGGCACCTCTAGTCCTCACTGCCATGGCACCTCTAGTCCTCACTGCCATGGCACCTCTAGTCCTCACTGCCATGGCACCTCTAGTCCTCACTGCCATGGCACCTCTAGTCCTCACTGCCATGGCACCTCTAGTCCTCACTGCCATGGCACCTCTAGTCCTCACTGGCTCTATTCTGCATTTCAGTGATACCCCACTCCAGCAGTGGTGGGGGGGGGGGGGAATGGGAGCCAGGACAGGGAAGAGAGCTATATATATATATATATATATGACAATGTCAGACCACGGAGGAAAAATGAAACAGGAAATTTCCTTAAGTACTTTCGTATATTAAATACATCTTCAGAAGGTCCTTCTGGACCTTCTGGTCCTTCAGAAGGACCTTCTGAAGATGTATTTAATATACGAAAGTACTTAAGGAAATTTCCTGTTTCATTTTTCCTCCGTGGTCTGACATTGTCACATTCTTAATCACGTGTTTATTTTCGTGATATACACACATATATATATATATATATATATATATATATATATATATATATATATATATATATATATATATATATATATATATATATATATATATATATATATATATATATATATATATAAATAAATAATAATAATAATAATAATAAAATAAAGAGCCTTAAACAGAACAACATGTGTGGAAGCATCGGAGTGTGTATATATGAATGCTACACAGTATTCATCTATAGACATCCACATATGGTGAAACACATGTGAAGAACCTCTCACACACTCACAGCTCCCTGACAAGAGGGAGCCAGCTTAGCTTAGCTGCCAACACCCACACATGGTGTCAGCATGGCGGACAGCCCGCCTGCTTTCATACCTCTCACTGTATTTCCCACTTCTATACTTCCCTTCACCTATGCCTCTCCTTCCTCTTTACTTAAAAAAGAAAAAGCCATCATGTGAGGTGAGTCGGTGGTCTTGTAGTCAGTAGAGCGGAACAGAACAATGCCTTAAAGATATGAACACGCGGTTCTTGTGGTGGTGGTGGGGTGTGGGGTACTGTGGTGGTGGGGTGTGGAGTACGGTGGTGGTGGTGCTGGGGTGTGGAGTACTGTGGTGGTGGTGGTGGGGTGTGGAGTACTGTGGTGGTGGGGTGTGGAGTACTGTGGTGGTGGTGCTGGGGTGTGGAGTACTGTGGTGGTGGTGGTGGTGTGTGGAGTACTGTGGTGGTGGTGCTGGGGTGTGGGGTACTGTGGTGGTGGTGGTGGGGTGTGGGGTACTGTGGTGGTGGTGGTGGGGTGTGGAGTACGGTGGTGGTGGTGCTGGGGTGTGGGGTACTGTGGTGGTGGTGGTGGGGTGTGGAGTACTGTGGTGGTGGTGGTGGGGTGTGGAGTACTGTGGTGGTGGGGTGTGGAGTACTGTGGTGGTGGTGGTGGGGTGTGGAGTACTGTGGTGCTGGGGTGTGGAGTACTGTGGTGGTGGTGGTGGGGTGTGGAGTACTGTGGTGGTGGTGGTGGGGTGTGGAGTACTGTGGTGGTGGTGGTGGGGTGTGGAGTACTGTGGTGGTGGTGGTGGGGTGTGGAGTACTGTGGTGGTGGGGTGTGGAGTACTGTGGTGGTGGGGTGTGGAGTACTGTGGTGGTGGTGGTGGGGTGTGGAGTACTGTGGTGGTGGTGGTGGGGTGTGGAGTACTGTGGTGGTGGGGTGTGGAGTACTGTGGTGGTGGTGGTGGTGGGGTGTGGAGTACTGTGGTGCTGGGGTGTGGAGTACTGTGGTGGTGGTGGTGGGGTGTGGAGTACTGTGGTGGTGGTGGTGGGGTGTGGAGTACTGTGGTGCTGGGGTGTGGAGTACTGTGGTGGTGGTGGTGGGGTGTGGAGTACTGTGGTGGTGGTGGTGGGGTGTGGAGTACTGTGGTGGTGGGGTGTGGAGTACTGTGGTGGTGGTGCTGGGGTGTGGAGTACTGTGGTGGTGGTGGTGGGGTGTGGAGTACGGTGGTGGTGGTGCTGGGGTGTGGGGTACTGTGGTGGTGGTGGTGGGGTGTGGGGTACTGTGGTGGTGGTGGTGGGGTGTGGAGTACGGTGGTGGTGGTGCTGGGGTGTGGGGTACTGTGGTGGTGGTGGTGGGGTGTGGAGTACTGTGGTGGTGGGGTGTGGAGTACTGTGGTGGTGGTGCTGGGGTGTGGAGTACTGTGGTGGTGGTGGTGGGGTGTGGAGTACTGTGGTGGTGGTGGTGGGGTGTGGAGTACTGTGGTGGTGGGGTGTGGGGTACTGTGGTGGTGGTGGTGGGGTGTGGAGTACTGTGGTGGTGGTGCTGGGGTGTGGGGTACTGTGGTGGTGGTGGTGGGGTGTGGAGTACTGTGGTGCTGGGGTGTGGAGTACTGTGGTGGTGGTGCTGGGGTGTGGAGTACTGTGGTGGTGGTGGTGGGGTGTGGAGTACTGTGGTGGTGGTGGTGGGGTGTGGAGTACTGTGGTGGTGGTGGTGGGGTGTGGAGTACTGTGGTGGTGGGGTGTGGAGTACTGTGGTGCTGGGGTGTGGAGTACTGTGGTGGTGGTGGTGGGGTGTGGAGTACTGTGGTGGTGGTGGTGGGGTGTGGAGTACTGTGGTGGTGGGGTGTGGAGTACTGTGGTGGTGGTGCTGGGGTGTGGAGTACTGTGGTGGTGGTGGGTGTGGAGTACTGTGGTGGTGGTGGTGGGGTGTGGAGTACTGTGGTGGTGGGGTGTGGAGTACTGTGGTGGTGGTGCTGGGGTGTAGAGTACTGTGGTGGTGGTGGTGGGGTGTGGAGTACTGTGGTGGTGGTGGGGTGTGGAGTACTGTGGTGGTGGGGTGTGGAGAACTGTGGTGGTGGTGCTGGGGTGTGGAGTACTGTGGTGGTGGGGTGTGGAGTACTGTGGTGGTGGGGTGTGGAGTACTGTGGTGCTGGGGTGTGGAGTACTGTGGTGGTGGTGGTGGGGTGTGGAGTACTGTGGTGGTGGTGGTGGGGTGTGGAGTACTGTGGTGGTGGTGGTGGGGTGTGGAGTACTGTGGTGGTGGGGTGTGGAGTACTGTGGTGGTGGTGCTGGGGTGTGGAGTACTGTGGTGGTGGTGGTGGGGTGTGGAGTACTGTGGTGGTGGGGTGTGGAGTACTGTGGTGGTGGTGCTGGGGTGTGGAGTACTGTGGTGGTGGTGGTGTGTGGAGTACTGTGGTGGTGGTGCTGGGGTGTGGGGTACTGTGGTGGTGGTGGTGGGGTGTGGAGTACTGTGGTGGTGGGGTGTGGAGTACGGTGGTGGTGGTGCTGGGGTGTGGAGTACTGTGGTGGTGGTGGTGGTGTGTGGAGTACTGTGGGGTGTGGAGTACTGTGGGGTGTGGGGTACTGTGGTAGTGGCGGGGTGTGGAGTACTGTTGGGTGTGGAGTACTGTGGTGGTGGTGGTGGGGTGTGAGTACTGTGGTGGTGGTGCTGGGGTGTGGAGTACTGTGGTGGTGGTACTGGGGTGTAGAGTACTGTGGTGGTGGTGCTGGAGTGTGGAGTACTGTGGTGGTGGTGGGGTGTGGAGTACGGTGGTGGTGGTGCTGGGGTGTGGAGTACTGTGGTGGTGGTGGGGTGTGGAGTACGGTGGTGGTGGTGCTGGGGTGTGGAGTACGGTGGTGGTGGTGCTGGGGTGTGGAGTACTGTGGTGGTGGTGCTGGGGTGTGGAGTACTGTGGTGGTGGTGCTGGGGTGTGGAGTACTGTGGTGGTGGTGGGGTGTGGAGTACGGTGGTGGTGGTGCTGGGGTGTGGAGTACTGTGGTGGTGGTGGGGTGTGGAGTACGGTGGTGGTGGTGCTGGGGTGTGGAGTACGGTGGTGGTGGTGCTGGGGTGTGGAGTACTGTGGTGGTGGTGCTGGGGTGTGGAGTACTGTGGTGGTGGTGCTGGGGTGTGGAGTACTGTGGTGGTGGTGCTGGGGTGTGGAGTACTGTGGTGGTGGTGCTGGGGTGTGGAGTACTGTGGTGGTGGTGCTGGGGTGTGGAGTACTGTGGTGGTGGTGCTGGGGTGTGGAGTACTGTGGTGGTGGTGCTGGGGTGTGGAGTACTGTGGTGGTGGTGCTGGGGTGTGGAGTACTGTGGTGGTGGTGCTGGGGTGTGGAGTACTGTGGTGGTGGTGCTGGGGTGTGGAGTACTGTGGTGGTGGTGCTGGGGTGTGGAGTACTGTGGTGGTGGTGCTGGGGTGTGGAGTACTGTGGTGGTGGTGCTGGGGCGTGGAGTACTGTGGTGGTGGTGCTGGGGCGTGGAGTACTGTGGTGGTGGGGTGTGGAGTACTGTGGTGGTGGGGTGTGGAGTACTGTGGTGGTGGTGCTGGGGTGTGGAGTACTGTGGTGGTGGTGCTGGGGTGTGGAGTACTGTGGTGGTGGTGCTGGGGTGTGGAGTACTGTGGTGGTGGTGCTGGGGTGTGGAGTACTGTGGTGGTGGTGCTGGGGTGTGGAGTACTGTGGTGGTGGTGCTGGGGTGTGGAGTACTGTGGTGGTGGTGCTGGGGTGTGGAGTACTGTGGTGGTGGGGTGGGGGTACTGTGGTGGTGGTGCTGGGGTGTGGAGTACTGTGGGGCGTGGGGCACAAGCACACCAAGAGGTTCAAGGCAATATCGCAACAATTGAGACTCAGAAGATGTAATGCAAGACTACCCGAGGCAGGAATGAGGAGGGCCAATGGAAGCAGAAGAATATATATCGGCCTTATCAGTTGAGGGACGCTTGAGAGAGCAGCGTGTCCGTGCGTGCGTGAGCCATCGTTAGGAGAAGGACGAGGAGTGGTGGAGCAGAGAACACTGGGGGCCTACAGCTGCCTGAACACATCATGGCTACTGATGTGGTAACATGTATGGAGAGGGAGGTGTATAGGTGTGGTAACGCGAGCACTTGCACACACACGCGCACGCACGCGCACGCACGCACGCACGCACGCACGCACACACACACACACACACACACACACGCACACACACACACCACCACCACCACAAACCTGCAAGGGCTGTGAAACAAAATGGGTGGAACTGAAATTAAACAATTTCAGGAGTAGATATTGTACTATACGGTAGCTACTGTACTGTACTGTAGCTACTGTACTGTAGATACTATACTGTAGCTACTGTACTGTACTGTAAATACTATACTGTAGCTACTGTACTGTACTGTAGCTACTGTACTGTACTGTAAATACTATACTGTAGCTACTGTACTGTACTGTAGCTACTGTACTGTAGATACTATACTGTAGCTACTGTACTGTACTGTAAATACTATACTGTAGCTACTGTACTGTACTGTAGATACTGTAAGAGAAGCAAGTCACCAAAGACAACAGCTGTTAACTGTGCAGCATCCCAGGAGCTGGAGCTCGACACGTCACCTGCTTCACCTTCCATCAATACTACACATGCCAACACATGCATCAACAACAACACACACACAGATGAGCCACAGAGACGTTAGAAAGAATTTTTTCAGTGTCAGTAGTTAATAAATGAAATGCTTTTGTAACAAACTAGGCTGGTTGTGAGAATTATTCAAGAAGGTTCCAGAAGTTTCGTGTAGGGACCTGACCTCTACAACGCACATTCCCCTGGGGATTAGCAGGTCTGAGTCACAAATGGTGGGCGTCTCTGTTCATAGTTGCGTATAATGAATCATCCTATAGTATTCAGTAATTTAGAGAAATTAGCCTTTATTCATTTTGTATTAAAATTGTATAGTATAATATTACTGGGTACAATATCAAGAGTATTCTAATTATTGAGTTAAGTCACCATCAGTGACGTCACGAATCAGATCTAAGTTGTAAGACGCGAGTGACCGGCGGTCATAGGTCATCAGAGTTGACATGTCCACTATTTTCTCAAAGTTCAAATAACCATTTTGGTGATCGGGAACAGCTCTGCCGTTAGATGCTTGTGTAATTTAATTTCAGTAAAATAATTCAACCAGTCTGGATCAATTAAGTACAACAGAGGTTAATTGTTTTAACTTAAACCTTGCTAAGTAACTGGTAAGCGATGCGGAAGGATTCAATGCTCTAGTCTGGGGAAGACCAGACGAGGAGAGATCAGTGTGGACTCCAGATCAACTGGGGGAGGTCAACCCATCTCACCTCTCCCCCAAGACCAGCCCAACATCTTTAGCTGGTCAACATAGAGGTATAGTTGCTATTGTTATGTATAGGGATAGTCTTCTCATTGCCGTTCAGGTCAAGTAGGGAGTGTTAAAGTGACAGGGAGTGAACATATTTAGATTTTGTTTTAGTTTTCTTTTAATAAATTAATTAGTTAATAATTTGCATTTTTATTATTTCCATGTGTTTATGTGAACTTGTCCTGGTCACGTGGTCCACACGAGGCAGAGTTGGATTGGGCGCCGATTCTAACATCGAGTCGGAATTCATCATTCCCGTGTAATTAATTCCACACTCTAAGTTTCCAAGGTCATCGGTTACTAGTGAGGATCAAGCCCCAAGGTTGATTAATTAGCATGATCGATCCAGACCTCGATCATTGCTTAGAGTTACTGGTCTGGTGGTGGCGGCGGAAGCGACTCTAGGGTTTTGCTCAAAGCCTAGGTCACGTCATAGGGGGTTGTAGAATCCTAAGTCGGTCAATCGTCTTAGGACCACGTGGCGTGGAGTTGGCTTTAGTAAAAGTTTTGGAGTCCCTTGTAGAGAAATAAAAAGTAAGAATACGGGTAGAGGGGGAGTAGAAGGAAAGATAAGTCGAGAACACCCTACCCGTGTTACACTTTAGACAGTAATGTGGTGGAGGCTGACTCCATACACAGCTTCAAATGTAGATATGATAGAGCCCAGTAGGCTCAGGGACCTGTACACCTGTTGATTGACAGTTGAGAGGCGGGACCAAAGAGCCAAAGCTCAACCCCCGCAAGCACAATTAGGTAAAAAAAAAAGTACACACACACAAATTGTATGTGTGTGTATTGGCGAGACGTGACCAGTGGGGTACCGCAGGGTTCAGTCCTCGGACCCATACTGTTTCTTATGTATGTAAATGATCTTCAAGACGGTATAGAATCATTCCTCTCATTGTTTGGTGATGCAAGAATTATGAGGAGGTGTAACACCACTTTACATATAAACTAAAAATAAAATATTAATAATGTACTTCTGCTAAATGTGTACACCAAATATTACAGTCCCACTAATGGTTACACAGGAACCAAAGGTACCCTTCCAAGGAAATACTTCACAGGATTAAAAACGCTGCCACTATCTGCCTTGTTCATTAACTATAATCAAGCAACGAGGCAAGAAACATTGCTTGACTTGGAGAGTTCTCTTTCTTTAACTGTCATGAATTATGGGACGGTTGTTAGCAAACTATATCCAGAAGTTAAGGGGATTCAACAATCGACACAGATGGGAAGTTTAACATGAGTTTATTGAGAACAAATTATGCTTTTCACCACTATAAATCCCTACTTTAACACTGGCAATTGTTACGGGATCCAGACATGGAAACGTATCAAAGATCACACACGTTACTTTAATTAAGACCACTCTCTGCCTCTCAGTCGGGTGGATTCACTGTCTCCTGAGGCTCGCCTGCAGCCTCACTGACCTGCAGCCTCACACTACCTCCGACACACACACACACACACACACACTCACACACTCTCACACACTCTCACACACTCTCACACACTCTCACACACTCTCACACACTCTCACACACTCTCACACACTCTCACACACACTCACACACACTCACACACACTCACTCACTCACACACACTCACTCACTCACTCACACTCTCACTCACTCACTCACACTCTCACTCACTCACTCACACTCTCACTCACTCACTCACACTCTCACTCACTCACTCACACTCTCACTCACTCACTCACACTCTCACTCACTCACTCACACTCTCACTCACTCACTCACACTCTCACTCACTCACTCACACTCTCACTCACTCACTCACACTCTCACTCACTCACTCACACTCTCACTCACTCACTCACACTCTCACTCACTCACTCACACTCTCACTCACTCACTCACACTCTCTCTCACTCACTCACACTCTCTCTCACTCACTCACACTCTCTCTCACTCACTCACACTCTCTCTCACTCACTCACACTCTCTCTCACTCACTCACACTCTCTCTCACTCACTCACACTCTCTCTCACTCACTCACACTCTCTCTCACTCACTCACACTCTCTCTCACTCACTCACACTCTCTCTCACTCACTCACACTCTCTCTCACTCACTCACACTCTCTCTCACTCACTCACACTCTCTCTCACTCACTCACACTCTCTCTCACTCACTCACACTCTCTCTCACTCACTCACACTCTCTCTCACTCACTCACACTCTCTCTCACTCACTCACACTCTCTCTCACTCACTCACACTCTCACTCACTCACACTCACACTCTCACTCACTCACACTCTCACTCACTCACACTCTCACTCACTCACACTCTCACTCACTCACACTCTCACTCACTCACACTCTCACTCACTCACACTCTCACTCACTCACACTCTCACTCACTCACACTCTCACTCACTCACACTCTCACTCACTCACACTCTCACTCACTCACACTCTCACTCACTCACACTCTCACTCACTCACACTCTCACTCACTCACACTCTCACTCACTCACACTCTCACTCACTCACACTCTCACTCACTCACACTCTCACTCACTCACACTCTCACTCACTCACACTCTCACTCACTCTCTCTCTCTCCTAACTATCATACAAGGGTATATATACAACTGTAACAGGAGGGATGGCATTTTACAGTGTTGTGGGAACGTCTGGTGTGGACCTGTGCCCAGCTGATTCAGCCAACTCGGGAAAAAGTGTTTTGCACACCTAAATGGTTGGTCAGCACATCAGGGCGTCAGCTTCCCATGATGTACAAAAAAGCAATCAAGATGTATCATTAAGTTGTTTGTCAAGACCTTCAGGATTATTCATAAACAGGAACAAGCTGACTAGGGAGGAGCCAGAAAATATGTCAATTAACTCTAGCTGAATCTGAGGTCACAGGCTGATCTTACCAGGACGTTCCCATGGTGAGTCATGGGTGTACTCTCCAGGCGTTACAATACTCCCTCTCTCTACTCTCCCTATGCTCTATTATTTCTCCTCCTACATCACACTACTCCCTCTCCTTCCTTCTCTCCCTCCTGCCTCCCCTCTTCCCGCTCGCTCCCCGTTTTCTATTCCCACTCGCCTCTCTACCTTAGTTCCCCCATCAACCTTATCCCTGTCTGTCCCCTCTCTTCTCTTCCCTCCTCCTCCCCTCCTTTCTTCCTTACTTTCTCACCTTTACAGAGTAGATAGAAAAAACTAGACATTACTGAGGATTAAGACGGAGCAAGACAGTATGAGACTACAAGATGACCTAGACAGACTGCATGAATGATCCAACAAATGGCTACTAAAGTTCAACCCGAGTAAATGTAAGGTAATGAAACTAAGCAGTGGAAACAGGTCAGACACAGGATACAGAATGGGAGGTGAAGTCCTTCATGAAACGGACAGAGAGAAAGATCAAGGAGTTGATATCACACCAAACCTGTCTCCTGAAGCCCACATCAAAAGAATAACATCTGCGGCGTATGCGAGGCTGGCTAACATCAGAACAGCGTTCAGGAACCTGTGTAAGGAATCATTCAGAACCTTGTATACCACATATGTAAGACCAATCCTGGAGTGTGCGGCCCCAGCATGAAGCCCGTACCTTGTCAAGCACAAGGCAAAGCTTGAAAAAAGTTCAGATATATGCCACTAGGCTAGTCCCAGAACTAAAAGGCATGAGTAACGAAGAAAGGCTGCGAGAAATGCACCTCACGGCACTAGAAGACATAAGAGACATGATCACTACCTACAAAATTCTCAGAGGAATTGACAGGGTAGATAAAGATAAACTGTTTAACACGGGTGGTACGCGAACAAGGGGACACAGATGGAAACTGAGTACCCAAATGAGCCACAGGGACGTTAGAAAGAACTTCTTCAGTGTCAGAGTAGTTAACGGATGGAATGCATTAGGCAGTGATGTGGTGGAGGCTGACTCCATACACAGTTTCAAATGTAGATATGATAGAGCCCAATAGGCTCAGGAATCTGTACACCAGTTGATTGATAGTTGAGAGGCGGGACCAAAGAGACAGAGCTCAACCCCCGCAAGCACCATTAGGGGAGTACACACACACACACACACACACACACACACACACACACACACACACACACATACGCACACACACACACACACACACACACACACACACACACACACACACACACACACACACACGCACACACACACACACACGCACACACACACACACACACGCACACACACACACACGCACACACACACACACACACGCACACACACACACACGCACACACACACACACACACACACACGCACGCACACACACACACACACACACACACACACACACACACACACACGCACACACACACACACACACACACACACACACACACACACGCACACACGCACACACGCGCACACACACACACGCACACACGCGCACACGCTCAACCCCCGCAAGCACAATTAGGTGAGTACACACACACACACACACACACACACACACACACGCACACACGCACACACGCACACACGCACACACGCACACACAAGCACACACACACACGCACACACACGCACACACACACACACACACACACACACACACACACACACACACACACACACACACACACACACACACACACACACAGGGTTCCAAGCAAGGCAAAGACTCAGCCTAAATTGTTGCATAGCCACATTAGGAGAAAAACAACAGTAAAGGAACAGGTTATGAGATTAAGGATAGGGGCGGAAGGATTCACTACAAATGACAAGGAAGTGTGTGAGGAATTGAATAAGAAATTCCAGGAGGTCTTCACCTTAGAACAAGGAGAAATTCCCTAGGTAAGTGAGGGAATAGCTAACCAGGAACCACTGGAAGAGTTTGAGATTACCAGTGGGGAAGTAAGGAAGTGTTTACTAGAGTTGGACGTGACGAAGGCTATAGGCCTAGATGGAATCTCCCCTTGGATTCTAAAGGAAGGAGCAAGAGAACTGAGCCTACCACTCTCCATAGTGTATAACAAATCACTGGCAACAGGGGAACTGCCAGATATTTGGAAAGCAGCTAACGTAGTCCCGATATACAAGAAAGGGGATAGACAGGAGGCACTGAACTACAGGCCAGTGTCCCTAACCTGCATACCATGCAAGCTGATGGAGAAGATTGTGCGAAAAAAACTAGTGGAGCATCTGGAGCGAAGGAACTTTGTAACACAGCATCAACATGGGTTCAGGGATGGCAGGTCCTGCCTCACAGGGTTACTTGAATTCTACGACCAGGCAACAAAAATAAGGCAAGAAAGAGAAGGGTGGGCAGACTGCATATTTTTGGATTGTCAGAAAGCCTTTGATACAGTACCACACAAGAGGCTAGTGCGAAAGTTGGAGATGCAGGCTGGAGTGAGAGGGAAGGTACTCCGGTGGATAGAGGAATACCTAAGCAACAGGAGACAACGAGTCTGTGTGAGGGGTGAGGCCTCAGATTGGCGAGACGTCACAAGTGGAGTCCCGCAGGGGTCAGTCCTTGGACCTATACTGTTTCTGGTATATGTAAATGATCTCCCAGAGGGTATAGATTCGTTCCTCTCAATGTTTGCCGACGATGCAAAAATTATGAGGAGGATTGAAACAGAGGATGATAGTAGGAGGCTACAAGATGACCTGGATAGACTGAGTGAATGGTCCAACAAATGGCTGTTGAAGTTCAACCCGAGTAAATGCAAAGTAATGAAACTAGGCAGTGGAAACAGGAGGCCAGGCACAGGATACAGAATAGGAGATGAAGTACTTAATGAAACAGACAGAGAGAAAGATCTAGGAGTTGATATCACACCAAACCTGTCTCCTGAAGCCCACATAAAGAGAATAACGTCTGCGGCATATGCGAGGCTGGCTAACATCAGAACGGCGTTCAGGAACCTGTGTAAGGAATCATTCAGAATCTTGTACACCACATATGTAAGACCAATCCTGGAGTATGCGGCCCCAGCATGGAGCCCGTACCTTGTCAAGCACAAGACGAAGCTGGAAAAAGTCCAAAGGTATGCTACTAGACTAGTCCCAGAACTAAGAGGCATGAGTTATGAGGAAAGGCTGCGGGAAATGCACCTCACGACACTGGAAGACAGAAGAGTAAGGGGGGACATGATCACAACCTACAAAATCCTCAGGGGAATCGACCGGGTAAACAAGGATGAACTATTCAACACTGGTGGGACGCGAACAAGGGGACACAGGTGGAAGCTGAGTACCCAAATGAGCCACAGAGACGTTAGAAAGAACTTTTTCAGTGTCAGAGTAGTTAGTAAATGGAATGCATTAGGAAGTGATGTGGTGGAGGCTGACTCCATACACAGTTTCAAATGTAGATATGATAGAGCCCAATAGGCTCAGGAATCTGTACACCAGTTGATTGACGGTTGAGAGGCGGGACCAAAGAGCCAGAGCTCAACCCCCGCAAGCACAATTAGGTGAGTACACACACACACACACACACGCACACACACACACACACACACACACACACACACACACACACACACACACGCACACACACGCGCACACACACACACACACACACACACACACACACACACACGCACACACACGCACACACACACACACACACACGCACACACACACACACACACACACACACACACACACACACACACACACACACACACACACACACACACAAGAACCCGCCAAACAAGCACCCTTGACTGGTGTAAAAACATTAGGAGTGCTGGGAGGGGATGTTTACCATGAAGGCCAGACAGCCCTCCCGACACCCCACACATTCCCTACTTAAGGAAGCCTCCAGAGATGTGTTGCACGTTACACATCTGCAAACCAAACTTACCAGTGTCCACAAGTTACATCTTACAAGTCCACAAGAATGCCAGGAGGCTCGTCCCGAGAAGGTCCAAGGCACACGACTTCTTCACACACTTGTAAGACACTGAGTCAAGGAGTCGTTAGTGACATTCTCGGGGGACCTTTAGATAGAACAGGGAAGAACACGGGGCGGTGTTCAGCACAAGGCAGGGTAGAACACGGGGCGGTGTTCAGCACAAGGCACGGTAGAACACGGGGCGGTGTGCAGCACAAAGCAGGGTAGAACACGGGGCGGTGTTCAGCACAAGGCAGGGTAGAACACGGGGCGGTGTTCAGCACAAGGCAGGGTAGAACACGGGGCGGTGTTCAGCACAAGGCAGGGTAGAACACGGGGCGGTGTTCAGCACAAGGCAGGGTAGAACACGGGGCGGTGTTCAGCACAAGGCACGGTAGAACACGGGGGGGGGGACGGTGTTCAGCACAAGGCAGGGTAGAACACGGGGGGGGGGACGGTGTTCAGCACAAGGCAGGGTAGAACACGGGGGGGGGACGGTGTTCAGCACAAGGCAGGGTAGAACACGGGGCGGTGTTCAGCACAAGGCAGGGTAGAACACGGGGGGGGACGGTGTTCAGCACAAGGCAGGGTAGAACACGGGGCGGTGTTCAGCACAAGGCAGGGTAGAACACGGGGGGGGACGGTGTTCAGCACAAGGCAGGGTAGAACACGGGGGGGGGACGGTGTTCAGCACAAGGCAGGGTAGAACACGGGGGGGGGACGGTGTTCAGCACAAGGCAGGGTAGAACACGGGGGGGGACGGTGTTCAGCACAAGGCAGGGTAGAACACGGGGGGGGGGACGGTGTTCAGCACAAGGCACGGTAGAACACGGGGGGGGGACGGTGTTCAGCACAAGGCACGGTAGAACACGGGGGGGGACGGTGTTCAGCACAAGGCAGGGTAGAACACGGGGGGGGGACGGTGTTCAGCACAAGGCAGGGTAGAACACGGGGGGGGGGGACGGTGTTCAGCACAAGGCAGGGTAAAACACGGGGGGGACGGTGTTCAGCACAAGGCAGGGTAGAACACAGGGGGGGGACGGTGTTCAGCACAAGGCAGGGTAGAACACGGGGGGGGGACGGTGTTCAGCACAAGGCAGGGTAGAACACGGGGGGGGACGGTGTTCAGCACAAGGCAGGGTAGAACACGGGGGGGGACGGTGTTCAGCACAAGGCAGGGTAGAACACGGGGGGGGACGGTGTTCAGCACAAGGCAGGGTAGAACACGGGGGGGGACGGTGTTCAGCACAAGGCAGGGTAGAACACGGGGGGGGACGGTGTTCAGCACAAGGCACGGTAGAACACGGGGGGGGGACGGTGTTCAGCACAAGGCAGGGTAGAACACGGGGGGGGACGGTGTTCAGCACAAGGCAGGGTAGAACACGGGGGGGGGGGGGGGACGGTGTTCAGCACAAGGCAGGGTAGAACACGGGGGGGGGGACGGTGTTCAGCACAAGGCAGGGTAGAACACGGGGGGGGGACGGTGTTCAGCACAAGGCAGGGTAGAACACGGGGGGGGGACGGTGTTCAGCACAAGGCAGGGTAGAACACGGGGGGGGGACGGTGTTCAGCACAAGACAGGGTAGAACACGGGGGGGGGACGGTGTTCAGCACAAGGCAGGGTAGAACACGGGGGGGGACGGTGTTCAGCACAAGGCAGGGTAGAACACGGGGGGGGACGGTGTTCAGCACAAGCCAGGGTAGAACACGGGGGGGGAC
Organism: Procambarus clarkii; assembly: GCF_040958095.1. Taxonomy (NCBI): domain Eukaryota; kingdom Metazoa; phylum Arthropoda; class Malacostraca; order Decapoda; family Cambaridae; genus Procambarus; species Procambarus clarkii. The sequence continues at coordinate 24,113,246 of NC_091162.1, forward strand.
GGTGTTCAGCACAAGGCAGGGTAGAACACGGGGGGGGGACGGTGTTCAGCACAAGGCACGGTAGAACACGGGGGGGGGACGGTGTTCAGCACAAGGCACGGTAGAACACGGGGGGGGGACGGTGTTCAGCACAAGGCAGGGTAGAACACGGGGGGGGACGGTGTTCAGCACAAGGCAGGGTAGAACACGGGGGGGGGACGGTGTTCAGCACAAGGCAGGGTAGAACACGGGGGAGGGGACGGTGTTCAGCACAAGGCAGGGTAGAACACGGGGATGGGGACGGTGTTCAGCACAAAGAAAGCGAGGCACCATAATGTACTAGCCTAGAGGGACACACAGCACACTCTGAGGTAAGACAATAAGACACTGGAGTGCGTGTGGAGTGAGTGCACTCAACAAGCACCAGCTAACATGGCGGGTACAAGGAGCTGGCGGGAGGCCGTGCCAGCATATTTACGGGAGCGCGCACTGGTTAGTAATTAGCTTATACAGTCCCCGTGGTGTAGTGGTAACACACTCGCCTGACGTTTCGCGAGCGCTTTGTCCCGGGTTCATATCCTGGCCGGGGAGGATTTACTGGGTGCCAATCTTTAAATATAGCCTCTGTTTAACTCAAGAGTAAAGTGGGTGCCTGCTTGTTAAACGATCTAGCGGGGTCGTATTCCGGAGAACACAGTATTAAGGACTTGCCGGAAACGTTGTGTGTGATAGTGGCTGTACAAGAATATAAGAACTCATATGTATAAATAATAAATAGCAAATAAATAGACAGTGCCCCGGGCGAGAGGAAGTGTGGAGGTTGGAGGAGCAGGCAGGAGTGAGAGTGATCTGGTGGATAAAGGTGTGTGAGCGGGAAGACAGCGGGTCACTGAGGGGTTGGGATCCCAGAGTGATGATACCACTGGTGCAGTACCACAAGGGTCACGACCTATCCTCTCCTTGCTACATGTTAATGATCTACCACACCACCTACACACACTCCTCATGTTCGGTGGTGGTGTACACACTCAGAATTAATTTAGGAGGAAGGTCTATAAGACGACTTGGACAAATCTGAAAAAATGGTCCAACAAATTGCTGCTGGAGTTTAACTAACCAGTTGAAAGTAAGTGGCTGGTGGGACCACGAGGCCGGAAACATGGTACCAAACAGGAAATAGAACCTTGGAAGAATGTCAGAGAGAGACCTAAACGTTGACATCACAGCCAACCTGTCTGCCGGGGCCCACGCCAAGCGGGTATCAGCGGCTTTCATCAACACAAAAACTGCATTTTGAAATCTCTTAGGAATCATTCGGTACACTTGTGTTATACCTACACTAGATAATGTGCCGTTTGTGTGGAATGTTTATCTTGTGAGACACATACCGACGGTGGAGACATTACAGAAGTATACCACCCGACTAGTTCCAGTACCGAGAAGTATGAGTTAAGAGGAAAGACTATTGGAATTAAAGTTTGATTGGATGACAGTAGGCAGGAAACACATTATTACCACATACAAAATTCTCGGGGAAATTGAGAGCATACCACAGCTGCACAATGACAGCCCCTTTCCAAGCTGGAGAAATTGGTGACCTGGAGAGCATGCAGAGATCCTTTACTGCTAGAATCCACTCAGTAAAACATCTAAACAATTGGGACCGACTAAAGAGCCTAAATCTGTATTCTCTTGAGCGCAGGCGAAAGAGATAGATAATAATTTATACATGGGAAATAGTAGAGGGGCTGGTCCCAAACCTGCACACAGAAATAACATCACATGAGACCAGGAGGCATGGCAGGATGTGCAGAATACCCCCGTTGAAGAGCAGAGGTGCAACAGGTACTCTGAGAGAGAACTATCAACATCAGAGGCCCGAGACTGTTCAACACGCTTCCACTACACAGAAGGGGCATAACTGGCCGACCCCTCACAGTGTTCAAGAGAGAACTCGATAAGTACCTCCAAAGGATAAGATCAACCGGGCTGTGATTCATACGTCAGGCTGCGAGCAGCCGCGTCCAACAGCCTGGTTGACCAGTCCAGCAACGAGGAGGCCTGGTCGATGACCGGCCGCGAGGACGCTAAGCCCTGAAAACCCTTCAGGGTAACCTCAAGGTAAGGTACCAGGGGTGTAGTGTGTGGGACTACTGGTGCACGAACACCGGGGCAGCGCATGCGTTGCTGAGCCACAGCAACGCGTGGCCGGGTACAGCTAGTTATACAGAAAAAATCTATGTATAGTTAGGCGTAGGTTAGGTTAGGTGTTTCAGCCGGGCTGTGGTGGGTATGTGGCCCTGCGGGCCGCTCCAAGCAACAGCCTGGTGGACCAGACTCTCACAAGTCGAGCCTGGCTTCGGGCCGGGCTTGGGGGAGTAGAAGAACCCCCAGAACCCCATCAACCAGGTATCAACCAGGTTCTGTTGGCGATTATTTGTACTTGAAGTACGTGGGTGAAGCATTTATAGAATTGTACTTCGAACAGAGGACGCGAGCGAAGCACTTGTTAAGGAAATGTTCGGACGTCATCAGTTGTGACAGTCAGGCCTCCAAAGACCCAAAAGTGATTCCATGCTCTTGCCAAACTCTGTTTACAGACGACTCACAACTGATGAGGTTTGAACACTTCCGGAACAAGTGCTTCGCTGACGACTTTTGTTCAAACCACAACGCTGTAAATGCTTCACCCACCTACTACAAATACAAATAATCGCCAACAGAACCTAAACACCTAACCTAGGCCTATATATGCACAATATGCTATTATAATATTAATTTATATTTGAGAAAATTCCCGTATTGAATGTACAAATTTACGAATGCGTGTGTGGGGTCGACCGCTGGATGTAATGGACTCGAGTCAGGACGGGTTGGGAGGAGCACATCCGAGGTTGATGTGTTACTGACCGCCAGCTTGGTGATGTGTTACTGACCGCCAGCTTGGTGATGTGTTACTGACCACCAGCTTGGTGATGTGTTACTGACCACCAGCTTGGTGCTGTGTTACTGACCGCCAGCTTGGTGCTGTGTTACTGACCGCCAGCTTGGTGATGTGTTACTGACCGCCAGCTTGGTGATGTGTTACTGACCGCCAGCTTGGTGCTGTGTTACTGACCGCCAGCTTGGTGCTGTGTTACTGACCGCCAGCTTGGTGCTGTGTTACTGACCGCCAGCTTGGTGCTGTGTTACTGACCGCCAGCTTGGTGCTGTGTTACTGACCGCCAGCTTGGTGATGTGTTACTGACCGCCAGCTTGATGATGTGTTACTGACCGCCAGCTTGGTGATGTGTTACTGACCGCCAGCTTGGTGATGTGTTACTGACCGCCAGCTTGGTGATGTGTTACTGACCGCCAGCTTGGTGATGTGTTACTGACCGCCAGCTTGGTGATGTGTTACTGACCACCAGTTTGGTGATGTGTTACTGACCGCCAGCTTGGTGCTGTGTTACTGACCGCCAGCTTGGTGCTGTGTTGTCCTCCCCCACACCTGCCGTCTCCTCAACTACAGTCTTTATAAATACTTCATATTGTATACAGTCCAGACTTCCTCCATTACCTTAGTCTGGACTAAACCTGGTCAGTAGAGTCCATCAGTATAGTGTTAACACTGCAGCAGGTGCCTGGGCCGAGGTGGGTCCTCTGGTAGGTTCGGTGAGGGCACTTTAGTACCACACTTTCCTGTGGTCGGGAAGGGTGGCGAGAAGGGGCCGTGTCTGGTAAACTAACCCTACTACACAATGGACTTGGTCAGAATTCTTTACAGAGACTCATGACTTAATGCTGGGAATTAAAGACCTCCTTTATGGAGATAAAGAAAGCTTAATTTACAGTGCGGTTCAACTGCTTGTTACTTTACACAATATTCCCAAAGGTCTTGGTTGGGTGGAAGGATGTTTCCCGGGTCTTTGTTCTTAATCCTCTTGGTGACCGTGTGTGTGTGTCGCGCCTCACTTTAATGGTTACTATGCCAGTCTTCAACTGTTTATTCCGCTACCCTTTGTTATGTGGCTCTCTTTCACGACCCCTTTGTACCAACTTCCTCTAATTTCTCACTTATATTTCCACTATCCTGGCTGCCAGCTTTATAGACCCTTCTGGCACCCTTGTCTTCCTTACACTGTCAACAGGTGGCGCCCAGGTGACCACAGTGGCCGGCGCCCAGGTGACCACAGTGGCCGGCGCCCAGGTGACCACAGTGGCCGGCGCCCAGGTGACCACAGTGGCCGGCGCCCAGGTGACCACAGTGGCCGGCGCCCAGGTGACCACAGTGGCCGGCGCCCAGGTGACCACAGTGGCCGGCGCCCAGGTGACCACAGTGGCCGGCGCCCAGGTGACCACAGTGGCCGGCGCCCAGGTGACCACAGTGGCCGGCGCCCAGGTGACCACAGTGGCCGGCGCCCAGGTGACCACAGTGGCCGGCGCCCAGGTGACCACAGTGGCCGGCGCCCAGGTGACCACAGTGGCCGGCGCCCAGGTGACCACAGTGGCTGGCGCCCAGGTGACCACAGTGGCTGGCGCCCAGGTGACCACAGTGGCCGGCGCCCAGATGACCACAGTGGCTGGCGCCCAGGTGAGGAGGACGCCAGAGTCTATCCTCAGTCTTGGACACTTAGGGAGACGCTAGTCTTGTGGGGGGACACAGCAACCCTTAAGGCAGGAGAGGATGTTATGGTGACCGAGGGAGCATCTCACTGCTCAAGGTGGTGACCGAGGGAGCGTCTCACTGCTCAAGGTGGTGACCCAGGAAGCGTCTCACTGCTCAAGGTGGTGACCGAGGGAGCGTCTCACTGCTCAAGGTGGTGACCGAGGGAGCGTCTCACTGCTCAAGGTGGTGACCGAGGGAGCGTCTCACTGCTCAAGGTGGTGACCGAGGGAGCGTCTCACTGCTCAAGGTGGTGACCGAGGGAGCGTCTCACTGCTCAAGGTGGTGACCGAGGGAGCGTCTCACTGCTCAAGGTGGTGACCGAGGGAGCGTCTCACTGCTCAAGGTGGTGACCGAGGGAGCGTCTCACTGCTCAAGGTGGTGACCGAGGGAGCGTCTCACTGCTCAAGGTGGTGACCACAGCACCTCAGTCTTCACACCCGCACCTGGAGCCCCTCCCCCCCCACCCCCACACACACACACACAATATTTCTCAATGACAAGCCCTGTTAAAAGTCAGGATCTGGTACTGACGGGCGTGCTCGCGGGAGGGCGCGCGCGCGGGCATGCTATACAGTACGGCAATTTGTCCTTTAAAATGCACCTCAATGGCATTATGTGGAGGTGGGCTCCATAACCCACTGGACCACATTTCTAAGCCTGTGGATGTGGGCCAGATGAAAGTGTGTATGCTGGTTCGCATTGTACACATGTGTGTCGACGTCTGTGGTAAGGAAAACACAGGTGTTGTAGGGAAATGGAAGGAGGAGGGGAGGGGTCAGCGGTGGCGCCAGATGGCACTGTGGTGTGTGTGGTAAACATGAGAGAGCCAGATGGAGCCAGTGTTCAGTAGGAGAGCAGTAAGAACACGGTGGAGCAGCTGACACTAGAGACAAGGTTGAGGTAAATGTTATATACGCCCACATTACCTTCAGTGATGTGTTATAACACCTTTTATAACCAGTCATTACACCTCAGGTACACTGTCGTGTTATGGTGATCACACTACTGTTGGTCCATCTGAGGTGTACCATTGTTGGGGGGACAAAAGCCTCTTAACGTCATTCAAGTCCTGTCTGGTGTCACCCAGCCAGTTACTGACCATAGCTATCAGGGCTTAACAGTGTGGCACGCATCATCCACAGAGGCACTCTACAAGAAGTCATTTAAATCACTAAAGCGGTCACATCTGCTATGATGACAACCATTCAGCAGCAGCAGCAGCAGCAGCCGCCGCCAGGTATTACAGTGCCGTGCGTGTAGCGGCGGCGGCAGCGGTGGACGACAGTAAGCGGCAACTTTCACAGCGGCGGCCAAATGCTTCATCTCCACCTGCCGCTCACGGCTCTTTATTCATGCCAAGAGAAAACGGGAGCCGTTACCAAGACGGACTAGTGAAAACTGGGGGAGTGGCGCACGTGCTGACCCCAGGTCCGCCCCCTGCACCGTCACACACCAAGCACACCTCACTCACGCACACTCACCAGCCTCTCACATTGAAACACATTGGCTTACACCAGCACAAGCATACAACACCCACCACAATACATGGTGTGGGGCCACACCATGGCCGGCCTCCGCCAACACTACCTAGCAACATCTGGCCTCACACCATCACCACACTGTTCCCAGCGCCGTGGGGACTTCCCTGAGAACAGTGTTCACCCCCTCACTAATTTCCCTCTCAGTGTTCTCACTCACCCACTTGCACGATTTCTACCACCAGGTCTACACTGTTATGTGGGTCGCGCGCGCCCAGTAACTACCTCCACCACGCACTCTCCTCACCACCACCACCACGCACTCACCTCCACAACGCACTCTCCACCACCACCACGCACTCTCCTCCAACCACACACACACACTCGCCATGTTAAACCTACGCCCGGACAAAATATAACTCGGATGAATTTAACAACATCTTAAACTTAACGACGAGTTAGACTATATATAGGATTATAATTATACACCTTCAAAGGATACCAGATCAATCAGGCTGTACCTCTTATGTCAGGCTGCGAGTAGCCGCGTCCAACAGCCTGGTTGATCAGTCCATCTACCAGGAGGCCTTGGTCAAGGACCGGGCCGCGGGGACCTTGATCCTCGGACTAATAGATAACCTACAAGTCGGGTAGCACAAGTACAAGTACTAGCACAAGTACAAAATGAACACCAGGAGACATTGTACACAACTCTTGAAAAGTAATGGACAATACGTACACATACAAACAAAGTTGCAGATAATGTACATTGTAAACAAGACCCCAGAGCCATTCTCCTTGACCACCGTCTGAGCCAACACGCAGATGTAGGCACAACACCGGGGCCCAAGAGCACTAGAACAGGTATACAAAGTCACACAACATAGACTAAACAGAGCAAAAGCTGCCTTTGAAAAACAGTGTGAAGCCTCAGTATAAAAGTACAGCTACACTAAGCCCGTCCTCATAAACAAAGGCCAAAGTCCATTCCATGCACCCGCCAACCCCGTTTATGAATGAAAAACTTAACGACTCACAACTGATGACGTCCGAACACTTCTCAACAAGTACTTTGTTGACCACTATTGTCGGAACCACAACGCTGTACGTGCTTCACCCACCTGCTACAAATACCAATAATCCACAACAGAACCTAACCAATGCCTAAATATGCACAATATGCTAATATATAACAATATAACCAACCCTGGAACTCTCAGTTCCTGCGACGGCGCTGGAACCAATCGTATTGGCATATGCCTTTCCATTGGAGACTTTCGGCGCCGTGGAGAGGGGGGACCTGCTGCATGGGTAACAGCTTCTCCCCCGACTCCACCTACCCTGGCTTTGCGCCCTGGTGAGGCCACCCCAGACCGACAACCAGAGCGCAATTCCATAGTCTCCTGAGACTGATGGATGCCTACTAACAATATTAATTTAAATTTGAGAAAATTCCTAATGTGAACGAACAGCAGGTTAAAATTGATGAATGTGTCTTCGGGGTGGACCGCTGGATACAATGGACTTGGTGTGAGGACAGTTGCTACACTTGTACAAGGCCACATCTACAACATCCTCCACTACCACTACACACCAGAAACACAACTAACATGCACAGACTCCCAAGCAGTGCAAAAATGAGAGACTAAGAAGAGCAGCAAAACACCGTCCACCGCACTAAGGCGTCTGGCTGGACACAGGTGCACAGTTATCACACGACGCAGGTGTTGTCTGCCTGGGGCGTGTTCATACTAACACGGAGGAGCCGGTCGGCCGAGCGGACAGCACGCGGGACTTGTGATCCTGTGGTCTTGGGTTCGATCCCAGGCGCCGGCGAGAAACAATGGGCAGAGTTTCTTTCACCCTATGCCCCTGTTACCTAGCAGTAAAATAGGCACCTGGGTGTTAGTCAGCTGTCACGGGCTGCTTCCTGGGGGTGGAGGCGTGGTCGAGGACCGGGCCGCGGGGACACTAAAAGCCCCGAAATCATCTCAAGATAACCTCAAGATAACACTGTGTGGCGGTGGTGTCACTGATCACTAGTGTTGCTTCAGGGGGGGGGGGGGGAGAATGGCATGCTTGTATCACATATATTCTGGAGCTTAATGTTAGAATCGCAGCCAAATTGTCTTGCAAGAAGTTAAAGCTGCGGCAGTTACTGGGTGGTGCGGCGCGGCGTGTGGCGTGTCCACACAGCTCACTCTATAGCTCCACAGAACATGTGGGTCAATGTTACTAAGACACCAGCATAAGGGGTTGTTACTCTACACCGTCTTGGTGCACCCCACTTAACACTTCCTCTCAACAACTGTACATCAACTTAATTGATCACTTGCACGCCTCCCATGACTGAACAGCTCCAAGATGCCAATTTGCCATCACACTAGCATTGATGATTCTGCCTCAAGCAGAAGGGGACCTGACACCTGAGCGGACAGCGCTCTGGATTCGTCGTCCTCAGGTTCCGGGTTCGATCCCCGGTGAAGGCGGAAACAAATAGGGAGAGTTTCTTTTACCCTGATACCTCTGTTCAGCTAGCAGTTAATTGGTACCATGGAGTTAATAGGTACCTACGGGCTGCTTCCTGAGGGTGTGTAACAAAAAGGAGGCCTGGTCGAGAACCGGCCCTCGGGAAGCCCCGAAATCATCTGAAGATCGAAGCACAAAACAAGGTATGCAACATCTCCGTACAGTTGACCTGTCTTGGTAGGCAGTCCTGCCGTCCTCCAGAGCCAAAAGTGATTCCATCCGCCCGATACACCCGCTGTTTGAATGAAAAACGGTTTACACACGACTCAACTGATGACGTTCGAACACTTCCGGAACAAGTGCTTCACTGACGACTTTTGTTCCAACCACAACGCTGTAAATGCTTCACCCACCTACTACTAATAATCGCCAACAGAACCTAAACACCTAACCATATCTAACCTAGGCCTATATATATATATATATATATATATATATATATATATATATATATATATATATATATATATATATATATATATATATATATATATATATGCATAATATGCTATTATATTAATTTAGATTTGAGAACATTCCCGGTTAGATGAACAGCATGTTAAAATATATGAATGCGTGTGTGGGGTCGACCGCTGGATGTAATGGACTTGAGTTGAGGACGGGTTGTAGTAGGACAATGGCTCCAAGAATAGCAGATGAGATGATTCAAGTATATCAATGAAAGGGTGTTATAATATATATAACATTCTAAATATATCAACACAAAACAGAACTCTAAACAATGGGATATGTTTGGATTTATTTAAGACCTGGGTAAATACTGCTCTGTATACAGGGTTGTTGATTTATGAAACAAATTACCGGGTAAGATAACAGACGTGGTATCGATGGGTTGTGGGGTAGCGTGGGGTGTTAGACACGTGTAAAGGAGTTTAGGTGGGTATAAATAGGAGCCGCCCATTATGGGTCAAGAGGCCTCCTGCGGTGTGTTGTATACGTGAGACTAACACTGCACCAATATACAAGCTCGGCGTCTTGTATGTGTGCACCACACACATGATGCTCGTGTGCTGCCTCTTGCTCACTCACGCCAGGTGAGCTCTCCCACCTTCACGCACGCACACACTACAGTACACTTTCTACATTCAGTCTTGTGACAGACCCGTGGTAGACAATTTCTTAGATGAGAAACTTAGATGACAGTCTGAGACTGACTCTCTGAGTCTGAGAGATGAGAGTCTGTACCACTGGCGGACGTCTTGTCCATGAAGAGAGCAATTCACGACATGATGAAAGAATTTTTGGGATCCGACACACAATGTAAATGTTGCGTTCACCGTGGTGGTACTGTACCACCACCACCACCAGGTGACGGGTCAAGTGACAGTAGGGAGCATGGTGGTAGGACTGTACCACCACCACCACCACCACCAGGTGACGGGTCAAGTGACAGTAGGGAGCATGGTGGTAGGACTGTACCACCACCACCACCAGGTGACGGGTCAAGTGACAGTCGGGTGCGGACTTTTATAAACTCCCCATTGGTTCCTCCGTATAGCTTCCAGCCCCTCCAGTACTCATTGGGTGCCGCCCTTACCTGGCAGTGTAGGTGCTGTGTGACCCGCCTGCCTCACCCTCAAGCACACGCAGGATGCCACAGCATTTAGGCTACTGTCGAGGGAAGATGTGGACCGTCCTCCGTCTGGCCACACAGCGGACGGCAGGATGTGGCTGCCTCTCACCAAGCCCAGAGTCACCAGTCTCAACACACCTCAGAGACTGTACGCAGTAGTAGCAGCCATTAAACAAGCCCCACTTGCAGGCATGCTTGTAACCTGCAGGAATGTGATCCCGGGGCATCTGGCAGGGCTCCTGCGTCTCCCCCGAGACCTCTCTCACAACACAGGCGTGTTCTCTCGTTTATACTAGTGTCTCCTTTACTAATTATTAAATTAAGATCATTGGGTGTATGGTGTTCCTAGAGGTCGTCCTCGCCAACGTTCCCAACCTCTCAACTCGTGTACACAAGTGCCCCAACCTAACCTACTCCACCACCCACCAATAGAAAACGAAATATTACGTCAAATTTACGAGCTGCTATGATTTTTAGTACGTCAATTTTTGGCCTAGTTTACCTTGTGTCGCTTCCGGGTATCAATAGCCCCGCGGTCCGGTCTCCGACCAAGCCTCCCGGTTGGTCGTCTGGTCAACCAGGCTGTTGGACGCGGCTGCTCGCAGCCTGACGTATGAGTCACAGCCTGGTTGATCAGGTATCCGTTAGAGGTACTTATCCAGTTCTCTCTTGAACACTGTGAGGGGTCGGCCAGTTATGTCCCTTATGTGTAGTGGAAGCGTGTTGAACAGTCTCGGGCCTCTGATGTTGATAGTTCTCTCTTGAACACTGTGAGGGGTCGGCCAGTTATGTCCCTTATGTGTAGTGGAAGCGTGTTGAACAGTCTCGGGCCTCTGATGTTGATAGTTCTCTCTTGAACACTGTGAGGGGTCGGCCAGTTATGTCCCTTATGTGTAGTGGAAGCGTGTTGAACAGTCTCGGGCCTCTGATGTTGATAGTTCTCTCTTGAACACTGTGAGGGGTCGGCCAGTTATGCCCCTTATGTGTAGTGGAAGCGTGTTGAACAGTCTCGGGCCTCTGATGTTGATAGTTCTCTCTCAGAGTACCTGTTGCACCTCTGCTCTTCAACGGGGGTATTCTGCACATCCTGCCATGCCTCCTGGTCTCATGTGATGTTATTTCTGTGTGCAGGTTTGGGACCAGCCCCTCTACTATTTCCCACGTGTAAATTATTATGTATCTCTATTATGTATTAATATGTATCACACCACCACCCACGGTACTCGTGGGTGGTGGTGGTGGTAAGCCTAAGTGTCACCATCCAGGTAGTAACTATAGTGTACCGCCTTCACTACTTCCTGTTCTCTCTCTCTCTCTCGCCTGGTTCTCAACCCCCCCCCCCAGTTTCTCACGATCCCCCCCCAGGCTCTCACCATCCCCCCCCCAACAGTCTCTCACGACCCCCCCCCCACAGTCTCTCACAGTCTCTCACCATCCCTCCCCCCAACAGTCTCTCACGACCCCCCCCCACAGTCTCTCACAGTCTCTCACCATCCCTCCCCCCAACAGTCTCTCACGACCCCCCCCCCCACAGTCTCTCACAGTCTCTCACCATCCCTCCCCCCAACAGTCTCTCACGACCCCCCCCACAGTCTCTCACAGTCTCTCACCATCCCTCCCCCCAACAGTCTCTCACGACCCCCCACCCACAGTCTCTCACAGTCTCTCACCATCCCTCCCCCCAACAGTCTCTCACCATCCCCCCCAACAGTCTCTCACAGTCTCTCACCATCCCTCCCCCCAAGAGTCTCTCACCATCACAATGTCATCACATAGTGGGTAACCCCTTTCACAACAACTCTTTCACATTGTGTTTATCCACTTCATCCCTTTCTGTTTACCTTTCCCACGTGTGTTCATTCATCTGAGAGCTGACCAACTTCTCTTGTATACAGCAAGGGTGTGTAGCCTGCCTGTATACAGCAAGGGGGGTGTAGCCTACCTGTATACAGCAAGGGGGGTGTAGCCAGCCTGTATACAGCAAGGGGGGTGTAGCCAGCCTGTATACAGCAAGGGGGGTGTAGCCTACCTGTATACAGCAAGGGGGGTGTAGCCTGCCTGTATACAGCAAGGAGGGTGTAGCCTGTCTGTATACAGCAAGGAGGGTGTAGCCTGCCTGTATACAGCAAGGGGGGGTGTAGCCTACCTGTATACAGCAAGGGGGGTGTAGCCTACCTGTATACAGCAAGGGGGGTGTAGCCAGCCTGTATACAGCAAGGGGGGTGTAGCCAGCCTGTATACAGCAAGGAGGGTGTGTAGCCTACCTGTATACAGCAAGGGGGGTGTAGCCTGCCTGTATACAGCAAGGAGGGTGTAGCCTGTCTGTATACAGCAAGGAGGGTGTAGCCTGCCTGTATACAGCAAGGGGGGGTGTAGCCTACCTGTATACAGCAAGGGGGGTGTAGCCAGCCTGTATACAGCAAGGGGTGTGTAGCCAGCCTGTATACAGCAAGGGGTGTGTAGCCAGCCTGTATACAGCAAGGGGTGTGTAGCCAGCCTGTATACAGCAAGGGGGGTGTAGCCAGCCTGTATACAGCAAGGGGGGTGTAGCCAGCCTGTATACAGCAAGGGGGGGTGTAGCCAGCCTGTATACAGCAAGGGGGGTATAGCCTGCCTGTATACAGCAAGGGGGGTGTAGCCAGCCTGTATACAGCAAGGGGGGTGTAGCCAGCCTGTATACAGCAAGGGGGGTGTAGCCTACCTGTATACAGCAAGGGGGGTGTAGCCTGCCTGTATACAGCAAGGAGGGTGTAGCCTGTCTGTATACAGCAAGGAGGGTGTAGCCTGCCTGTATACAGCAAGGGGGGGTGTAGCCTACCTGTATACAGCAAGGGGGGTGTAGCCTACCTGTATACAGCAAGGGGGGTGTAGCCAGCCTGTATACAGCAAGGGGGGTGTAGCCAGCCTGTATACAGCAAGGAGGGTGTGTAGCCTACCTGTATACAGCAAGGGGGGTGTAGCCTGCCTGTATACAGCAAGGAGGGTGTAGCCTGTCTGTATACAGCAAGGAGGGTGTAGCCTGCCTGTATACAGCAAGGGGGGTGTAGCCTACCTGTATACAGCAAGGGGGGTGTAGCCAGCCTGTATACAGCAAGGGGTGTGTAGCCAGCCTGTATACAGCAAGGGGTGTGTAGCCAGCCTGTATACAGCAAGGGGTGTGTAACCAGCCTGTATACAGCAAGGGGGGTGTAGCCAGCCTGTATACAGCAAGGGGGGTGTAGCCAGCCTGTATACAGCAAGGGGGATGTAGCCAGCCTGTATACAGCAAGGGGGGTGTAGCCAGCCTGTATACAGCAAGGGGGGTATAGCCTGCCTGTATACAGCAAGGGGGGTGTAGCCAGCCTGTATACAGCAAGGGGGGTGTAGCCAGCCTGTATACAGCAAGGGGGGTGTAGCCAGCCTGTATACAGCAAGGGGGGTGTAGCCAGCCTGTATACAGCAAGGGGGGTGTAGCCAGCCTGTATACAGCAAGGGGGGTGTAGCCAGCCTGTATACAGCAAGGGGGGTGTAGCCAGCCTGTATACAGCAAGGGGGGTGTAGCCAGCCTGTATACAGCAAGGGGGGGGGGTAGCCAGCCTGTATACAGCAAGGGGGGGTGTAGCCAGCCTGTATACAGCAAGGGGGGTGTAGCCAGCCTGTATACAGCAAGGGGGGTGTAGCCAGCCTGTATACAGCAAGGGGGGTGTAGCCAGCCTGTATACAGCAAGGGGTGTGTAGCCTGCCTGTATACAGCAAGGGGGGTGTAGCCAGCCTGTATACAGCAAGGGGGGTGTAGCCAGCCTGTATACAGCAAGGGGGGTGTAGCCAGCCTGTATACAGCAAGGGGGGTGTAGCCACCCTGTATACAGCAAGGGGGGTGTAGCCAGCCTGTATACAGCAAGGGGGTGTGTAGCCTGCCTGTATACAGCAAGGGGGTGTGTAGCCAGCCTGTATACAGCAAGGGGGGTGTAGCCTACCTGTATACAGCAAGGGGGTGTGTAGCCTGCCTGTATACAGCAAGGGGGTGTGTAGCCAGCCTGTATACAGCAAGGGGGTGTGTAGCCAGCCTGTATACAGCAAGGGGGGTGTAGCCTGCCTGTATACAGCAAGGGGGTGTGTAGCCAGCCTGTATACAGCAAGGGGGGTGTAGCCTGCCTGTATACAGCAAGGGGGTGTGTAGCCAGCCTGTATACAGCAAGGGGGGTGTAGCCTGCCTGTATACAGCAAGGGGGTGTGTAGCCAGCCTGTATACAGCAAGGGGGGTGTAGCCTGTCTGTATACAGCAAGGGGGTGTGTAGCCAGCCTGTATACAGCAAGGGGTGTGTAGCCAGCCTGTATACAGCAAGGGGGTGTGTAGCCAGCCTGTATACAGCAAGGGGGTGTGTAGCCAGCCTGTATACAGCAAGGGGGTGTGTAGCCAGCCTGTATACAGCAAGGGGGGTGTAGCCAGCCTGTATACAGCAAGGGGGTGTGTAGCCAGCCTGTATACAGCAAGGGGGGTGTAGCCAGCCTGTATACAGCAAGGGGGTGTGTAGCCAGCCTGTATACAGCAAGGGGGTGTGTAGCCTACCTGTATACAGCAAGGGGGGTGTAGCCAGCCTGTATACAGCAAGGGGGTGTGTAGCCAGCCTGTATACAGCAAGGGGGGTGTAGCCAGCCTGTATACAGCAAGGGGGTGTGTAGCCAGCCTGTATACAGCAAGGGGGTGTGTAGCCTACCTGTATACAGCAAGGGGGGGTGTAGCCAGCCTGTATTCAGCAAGGGGGTGTGTAGCCAGCCTGTATACAGCAAGGGGGTGTAGCCAGCCTGTATACAGCAAGGGGGTGTGTAGCCAGCCTGTATACAGCAAGGGGGTGTGTAGCCAGCCTGTATACAGCAAGGGGGTGTGTAGCCAGCCTGTATACAGCAAGGAGGGTGTGTAGCCAGCCTGTATACAGCAAGGGGGGTGTAGCCAGCCTGTATACAGCAAGGGGGTGTGTAGCCAGCCTGTATACAGCAAGGGGGTGTGTAGCCTACCTGTATACAGCAAGGGGGGGTGTAGCCAGCCTGTATTCAGCAAGGGGGTGTGTAGCCAGCCTGTATACAGCAAGGGGGGTGTAGCCAGCCTGTATACAGCAAGGGGGTGTGTAGCCAGCCTGTATACAGCAAGGGGGTGTGTAGCCAGCCTGTATACAGCAAGGGGGTGTGTAGCCAGCCTGTATACAGCAAGGAGGGTGTGTAGCCAGCCTGTATACAGCAAGGGGGGTGTAGCCAGCCTGTATACAGCAAGGGGGTGTGTAGCCAGCCTGTATACAGCAAGGGGGGTGTAGCCAGCCTGTATACAGCAAGGGGGTGTGTAGCCAGCCTGTATACAGCAAGGGGGTGTGTAGCCAGCCTGTATACAGCAAGGGGGTGTGTAGCCTACCTGTATACAGCAAGGGGGGGTGTAGCCAGCCTGTATTCAGCAAGGGGGTGTGTAGCCAGCCTGTATACAGCAAGGGGGGTGTAGCCAGCCTGTATACAGCAAGGGGGTGTGTAGCCAGCCTGTATACAGCAAGGGGGTGTGTAGCCAGCCTGTATACAGCAAGGGGGTGTGTAGCCAGCCTGTATACAGCAAGGAGGGTGTGTAGCCAGCCTGTATACAGCAAGGGGGGTGTAGCCAGCCTGTATACAGCAAGGGGGTGTGTAGCCAGCCTGTATACAGCAAGGGGGGTGTAGCCAGCCTGTATACAGCAAGGGGGGTGTAGCCAGCCTGTATACAGCAAGGGGGTGTGTAGCCAGCCTGTATACAGCAAGGGGGTGTGTAGCCAGCCTGTATACAGCAAGGGGGTGTGTAGCCACCCTGTATACAGCAAGGAGGGTGTAGCCAGCCTGTATACAGCAAGGGGGGTGTAGCCAGCCTGTATACAGCAAGGAGGGTGTAGCCAGCCTGTATACAGCAAGGGGTGTACACACACACTTTACTCTAGTCCTGGAATAAGCTAAAGACTACTGACTAAACAGCAAGTATACTTTAAACTATTATGAAGTCTTCCATAACTATCCAGAGGTTGATAGGTCTTGATCTCAACCCCAAACCAACTACTTTACATTTGTTTCCCGCGCCCACATTTTACCCCCCCCCCCCCGGGGCCATCGGCGGCACACCAGCTGGTTGACACAACTCTCGTGTAGTTGGCAGCAGTTGCTTGACCCCAGGAGTGCCAACCTTACCCAACCCATAGAGGCCTACGCTATTACTCAAAGAGAACCTTTCACATTCAGGCGGTTTAATTCAAGTAGAGGAGCCGAGCTTGGACGCCGGATACTATAGAGACTAAAGTAGAGGTGCATCCGACTCCCTCTGACTAAAGAGGGAGCAGCAGGTGTGTGCGTGAGCGAGCGGCAGGTCAAAAAACGCACGCACACACGCACGCACGCACACACGCACGCGCGCACACGCACGCACGCACGCGCGCGCGCGCACACACACACACACACACACACACACACACACACACACACACACACACACACACACACACACACACACACACACACACACACACACACAGTCCTTTCACTATCCGGCATCAACACACATTTCGTGGTGGGAGGCGAGCTCTGGTGGGGAATAGTGCGTGCGTGCAGGAGCGTGCGCGTGTGTAAAGGCGCGCGAGGGGTACCTGCAGGAAGGCTACATTACCTGATGGAGTCTCGTGTACTCGCGGATACTTGGTGAAGCACCACCTTCACTTGTACACCTGTAGGGGTGGCGTCCACTCCCCGAACACCTGCCCACATACACGCTACACCTGCTGCTCACTACACAACACCTGAGAAGCACCTGGTCCCCTCCGGCTCATTAGATGTCACCTGTGGCCTCGCTTGTATCCTCTCAGGAGTGTCCTTGTCACTCACTGTCACCACCACCACCACCACGGTACCTCACCGTCGTCACAGGTCTCTGCACCTTACAAACATTTGTCTTCTACAAGTGGTGTGGTTTCCAGGCGGGTGTGGCACTCTAGGCGTGTCCTTAAGCAGCCTGGCTGTAGTGTTGAGGGATCCATTGGTCAGGTTCCCAGAGTGTGTTGTGAGGTGGTGTGAGGGAGCCAGGCCCTGGTCACTCACACTACCTGCGCTCCGGTGAACCACTCAGTCCTCACACAGTGGTCAAGTGTGAGGTGGTGTGAGGGAGCCAGGCCCTGGTCACTCACACTACCTGCGCTCCGGTGAACCACTCAGTCCTCACACAGTGGTCAAATGTGAGGTGGTGTGAGGAAGCCAGGCCCTGGTCACTCACACTACCTGCGCTCCGGTGAACCACTCAGTCCTCACACAGTGGTCAAGTGTGAGGTGGTGTGAGGGAGCCAGGCCCTGGTCACTCACACTACCTGCGCTCCGGTGAACCACTCAGTCCTCACACAGTGGTCAAATGTGAGGTGGTGTGAGGGAGCCAGGCCCTGGTCACTCACACTACCTGCGCTCCGGTGAACCACTCAGTCCTCACACAGTGGTCAAGTGTGAGGTGGTGTGAGGGAGCCAGGCCCTGGTCACTCACACTACCTGCGCTCCGGTGAACCACTCAGTCCTCACACAGTGGTCAAATGTGAGGTGGTGTGAGGGAGCCAGGCCCTGGTCACTCACACTACCTGCGCTCCGGGGAACCACTCGGTCCTCACACAGTGGTCAAGTGTGAGGTGGTGTGAGGGAGCCAGGCCCTGGTCACTCACACTACCTGCGCTCCGGTGAACCACTCAGTCCTCACACAGTGGTCAAGTGTGAGGTGGTGTGAGGGAGCCAGGCCCTGGTCACTCACACTACCTGCGCTCCGGGGAACCACTCGGTCCTCACACAGTGGTCAAATGTGAGGTGGTGTGAGGGAGCCAGGCCCTGGTCACTCACACTACCTGCGCTCCGGTGAACCACTCAGTCCTCACACAGTGGTCAAGTGTGAGGTGGTGTGAGGGAGCCAGGCCCTGGTCACTCACACTACCTGCGCTCCGGGGAACCACTCGGTCCTCACACAGTGGTCAAATGTGAGGTGGTGTGAGGGAGCCAGGCCCTGGTCACTCACACTACCTGCGCTCCGGTGAACCACTCAGTCCTCACACAGTGGTCAAATGTGAGGTGGTGTGAGGGAGCCAGGCCCTGGTCACTCACACTACCTGCGCTCCGGTGAACCACTCAGTCCTCACACAGTGGTCAAGTGTGAGGTGGTGTGAGGGAGCCAGGCCCTGGTCACTCACACTACCTGCGCTCCGGGGAACCACTCGGTCCTCACACAGTGGTCAAATGTGAGGTGGTGTGAGGGAGCCAGGCCCTGGTCACTCACACTACCTGCGCTCCGGTGAACCACTCAGTCCTCACACAGTGGTCAAATGTGAGGTGGTGTGAGGGAGCCAGGCCCTGGTCACTCACACTACCTGCGCTCCGGTGAACCACTCAGTCCTCACACAGTGGTCAAATGTGAGGTGGTGTGAGGGAGCCAGGCCGTGGTCACTCACACTACCTGCGCTCCGGTGAACCACTCAGTCCTCACACAATGGTCAAACGCTCATTGATACAACCGCCAAGTGCCGTGTTCCAACGTCACCTTGGCTGCCACTGCTTGTGTTGTCACTAGCTACCATGTGGGCAGCAGCTGACAGGTTATGCCAGGGAGTAAACCATTAACAACAACAGTATAGAGCACCACCCTGTTGCCAGGTAGGTGCTTCGTGTGACGGTATATCAGCCGGCAAGAGCCCTCCAACTGACTATTACTGGTGGGTCCCGGCTCTACTAGTATAGAGGCAGGGAGGGAGGGCGAGTGTGGGCTCACAGTAAGACTGAGGAGTGTAGAGGCCAGCACGAGTGTGGTCACAGATGGGGACGACACTGACGGAGAAGGCTTCACAGCTACCACATGTCTTCTTAACTATTTATTACTGCTTAAGCCTATTGACATGGTTTGGGGGCTTCTGGATGCGCTTTACCGAGCATCGTAGACAGTACTAACGAGCGTGATGCTCGACCCTCCTGCTGAACACGACCTAACACACTCCCGTGATCATCTTAACACCGGTGTTAACTGGTGTTAACACCTGCCTGTGACCCACACCTGGCAGTGGCCCACACCTGGCTGTGGCTCACACCTGGCTGAGGCCCACACCTGGCTGAGGCCCACACCTGGCTGTGGCCCACACCTGGCTGTACTCACCTAATTGTACTTGCGGGGGTTGAGCTTTGGCTCTTTGGTCCCGCCTCTCAACTGTCAATCAACTGGTGTACAGATTCCTGAGCCTACTGGGCTCTATCATATCTACATTTGAAACTGTGTATGGAGTCAGCCTCCACCACATCACTTCCTAGTGCATTCCATTTATTAACTACTCTGACACTGAAAAAATTCTTTCAAACGTCTCTGTGGCTCTGTGTGCCGGAGCAGGGCACAGTGTCGGGGGCGCCGCAGCAGAGTGCGGTCCCTGGCAGAGGGAAACAAACAAAACAAGGCCCCAAAATCTGTTGGTATTACAGATGGGCTACCTGTAAGCATGGGGAATCGGGAAGAATAAATGGAACATGTACACACGATCACCCTAGAAAGTGCAGAAACCTCCTCAATACAGGTAAATGTACCAAAAGCTGTGAATTCTTTCACCCAGAAATTTGCAAGAACTCTTTGGACAGGAAAGAGTGCTTCAATGCTGAATGCCCAGCTTTTCATATAAGAGGTACCAGGCGAATAAAACCGACAGACTACCACTATGAAAACAGCCACTACTCCATCGACCGGGATAATTTTTTAGCAAGAGGAGGAGGAGAAGAATGGCTAAAAATGACCAGACTCTACCACCAACTCGGTCAAATGCTAGAGAGGACGCAAACACAGTGGCCTCCTTACCAGAGCCTCAGATATTAACACCAATTAAAGCATCCAGCACTTCCACTAACACGATAACATCATTTATATTTGCTAACATCCAGGGTATAAAAACACGCAAATCCAACAAAGTTCATTTTATAGATGGTCTCCTTCATGAGGCAAATGCAGTGTTTGCAGCCCTAACGGAAACTCACACAAAGGACTACCTTGATGGTGAAATATGGATCTCAGAATACAATCTCTTCAGATGTGATAGGAAACACCGGCTTCAGGGTGGGGTCAGCCTCTACATCAAAGACACACTCATCTGTACTGAGCTGCTAAACACCTCAAATGATATGGTGGAAGTGCTGCTAATCAAAATAGAGATCCTAAATGTAGTTGTTGTCCTTGTATATAAGTCACCGGAGGCAAACCCTCAGCAGTTTAAAGACCAACTAATGAAAATAGAACACTGCTTGGAAAACCTCACAAATCCAGCTCCGAACATCATCCTGCTTGGGGACTTTAACCTACGGCACCTGAAATGGAAGCACCTGGCTAATACAGTAATATCAGAAAGAATACCAGGAAGTAGCCTAAATGAGCAGGCACATGCAAATGACCTGCTACGGATGTGCGACAGGTTTGCCTTAAACCAGCAAATAGTAGAACCAACTAGGAAGGAGAACACGCTGGACCTCATTTTCACTAATAATGATGAGTTGATCGGGAACATAATGATTACAAATACCTGTTACTCAGATCACAACTTAATTGAAGTTCTGACAACCATGGGAAATGGACCTTCAAAACCAGTCCAGATTCCCGGTGGAGGAGATTTCAGCAAATTCAATTTCAATAATAAACGGATAAACTGGGAGCAAATAAACCAGGACTTCACAGAAATAAACTGGGAAGAACAGCTAGGACATGCAAACCTGAACCAGTGCCTGGAAAAAATAAGCTCAGCAGCACTAGAAATATGTTCAAACCGCATACCCCTAAGAAAAAAGAGAAAGAGATGCAGATTGGAACGGGAACGTCGTTCCCTATATAGGCGAAGAAAACGAATCGCGGAACAACTTGAGAGTCGCACCCTATCTCAAGAACGGCGTAGAAGGTTAGGTAGAGAAATAGAAACAATTGAACTCAAGCTACAAGAATCATACAAAACCCAGGAGAGGCAAAGAGAGCAAAAGGCCATCAGTGAAATAGAGAGAAATCCGAAATATTTTTTCTCCTATGCAAAATCAAGATCAAAAACCACATCTAGTATCGGGCCCCTGCGAAAGGGAGATGGAACTTTCACAGATGACAACAAAGAAATGAGCGAGTTACTGAGGAAGCAGTACGACTCTGTTTTCAGTGAGCCATTAAATGCACTAAAGATTGATAACCCAAATGAATTTTTCATGGATATGATACCAACATCAAATCACATATCAGACGTCGCCCTATCCCCACTAGATTTTGAAGAAGCCATAAACAGTATGCCTATGCACTCTGCACCAGGCCCGGATTCTTGGAACTCCATATTCATCAAGAACTGTAAAAAACCACTATCGCAGGCCCTTCACATTCTGTGGAGACAAAGCCTAGATACTGGCGTTATCCCTGACATACTAAAAACAGCAGAGATAGCACCACTCCATAAAGGAGGAAATAAGGCAGAGGCAAAAAATTACAGACCGATAGCACTAACATCGCACATCATAAAAATTTTTGAGAGAGTGCTAAGGAGTAAGATCACAAAATACATGGAATCACAGCATCTCCATAACCCCGGACAACATGGTTTCAGAACAGGGCGCTCTTGCCTGTCGCAGTTGCTGGACCACTATGATATGGCATTAGATGCTATGGAAGACAAACAAAACGCTGATGTAATTTACACAGATTTCGCAAAAGCTTTTGATAAATGTGACCATGGTGTTATTGCACATAAAATGCGTTCAAAAGGAATTACCGGGAAAATAGGTAGATGGATCTACAATTTCCTGACTAATAGAACCCAATGTGTAATAGTCAACAAAATAAAATCCAGCCCATCAACCGTGAAGAGCTCAGTCCCCCAGGGTACTGTGCTTGCTCCAGTACTTTTTCTCATCCTCATATCGGACATAGACCAGAACACAACCTATAGCACTGTATCATCCTTTGCAGATGACACTAGGATTTTCATGAGAGTTGGCAACATAGAGGACACGGCAAACCTCCAATCAGATGTAGATCAGGTCTTTCTATGGGCTACAGAAAATAATATGGTATTCAACGAGGATAAGTTTCAGCTCATGCGCTACGGAAAAATTGAAAATATAAAAACAGAAACCACGTACAAAACGCAGGCAAATCATAACATAGAACGAAAAGGCAATGTAAAGGACCTGGGTGTACTCATGTCGGAAGACCTTACCTTTAAAGAACACAATAAAGTAGCCGTCGCAACTGCAAGAAAAATGACAGGTTGGATAACAAGAACTTTTCACACTAGAGATGCTATACCGATGATGATACTTTTCAAAACGCTTGTGCTCTCTAGAGTGGAGTACTGCTGCACAATGACAGCCCCTTTCAAAGCTGGAGAAATTGCTGACCTAGAGAGCGTGCAGAGATCCTTTACTGCTAGAATCCACTCAGTAAAACATCTAAATTACTGGGACCGACTAAAGAGCCTAAATCTGTACTCCCTTGAGCGCAGGCGGGAGAGATACATAATAATTTACACGTGGAAAATAATTGAGGGGCTGGTCCCAAACCTGCACACAGAAATAACACCACATGAGACCAGAAGACATGGCAGGATGTGCAGAATACCCCCGTTGAAAAGCAGAGGTGCAACAGGTACTCTGAGAGAGAACTCTATCAACATCAGAGGCCCGAGACTGTTCAACACGCTTCCACTACACATAAGGGGCATAACTGGCAAACCCCTCACAGTGTTCAAGAGAGAACTGGATAAGCACCTCCAAAGGATTCCTGATCAACCAGGCTGTGACTCATACGTCAGGCTGCGAGCAGCCGCGTCTAACAGCCTGGTTGATCAGTCCAGCAACCAGGAGGCCTGGTCGACGACCGGGCCGCGGGGACACTAAGCCCCGGAAGCACCTCAAGGTAGCCTCAAGGTAGGTAGGCTCATCTGGGTACTAAGTTTCCACCTGTGTCCCCTTGTTCGTGTCCCACCCGTGCTGAAGAGTTTGTCTTTGTCCACCCTGTCAATTCCCCTGAGAATTTTGTAGGTGGTTATCATGTCTCCCCTTACTCTTCTGTTTTCCAGGGATGTGAGGTTCAGCTCCTTTAGCCTTTCCTCGTAGCTCAATCCTCTCAGTTCCGGGACGAGCCTGGTGGCATACCGCTGAATCTTCTCTAACTTTGTCTTGTGTTTAACTAGGTATGGACTCCAGGTTGGAGCTGCATACTCCAGGATTGGTCTTACATAAGTGGTATACAGGGTTCTGAAAGATTCCTTACACAAGTTTCTAAAGGCAGTTCTTATGTTGGCCAGTCTAGCATATGCCGCTGATGATATTCTTTTGATGTGGGCCTCTGGGGACAGGTTCGGTGTGATATCAACCCCTAGATCTTTCTCTCTATTTGACTCTTGCAGGATTTCACCTCCCAGATGATACCTTGTGTTCAGCCTCCTGCTCCCTTCGCCTAATTTCATCACCTTACACTTTCCCGAGTTGAACTTTAGCAGCCATTTTCTAGACCATTCCTCCAGTTTATCCAGGTCATCCTGTAGTCTCTGTCTATCTTCATCTGTCTTGATTCTTCTCAATTTTTGCATCATCAGCAAACATTGAGAGGAATGAGTCCAGCCCACACCTGGCTGAGGCCCACACCTGGCTGTGGCCCACACCTGGCTGTGGCCCACACCTGGCTGAGGCCCACACCTGGCTGAGGCCCACACCTGGCTGAGGCCCACACCTGGCTGAGGCCCACACCTGGCTGAGGCCCACACCTGGCTGAGGCCCACACCTGGCTGAGGCCCACACCTGGCTGAGGCCCACACCTGGCTGAGGCCCACACCTGGCTGTGGCCCACACCTGGCTTAAACCAGGACAATAATGTGTGTGGAGGGTCCACAGTTGTACCACAGACGAGGCCAGTGATGAAGACGATGGTACTGTAGTCTCCTCAGACTAGGCCGCACCGTGGCTGTAGGTCAATGGTGTATACAGCTGAGGGGGACGTGCTGGTCAATAATCATGCCCGCCCCCTCAGTCGTTACCGGCTTCCTACGCCCTTGTTCTCTGTACACACACACACACACACACACACACACACACACACACACACACACACACACACACACACACACACACACACACACACACACACACACACACACACACAGGGGAGGGCCTCGTAGCCTGGTGGATAGCGCGCAGGACTCGTAATTCTGTGGCGCGGGTTCGATTCCCGCACGAGGCAGAAACAAATGGGCAAAGTTTCTTTCACCCTAAGTGCCCCTGTTACCTAGCAGTAAATAGGTACCTGGGAGTTAGTCAGCTGTCACGGGCTGCTTCCTGGGGTGTGTGTGGTGTGGGGAAAAAAAAAAGTTAGTAAACAGTTGATTGACAGTTGAGAGGCGGGCCGAAAGAGCAAAGCTCAACCCCCGCAAAAACACAACTAGTAAACACACACACACACACACACACACACACACACACACACACACAGTGTGTGGGGACCTACCAGAAATATGGAAGACTGCTAATGTAGTACCAATATACAAAAAGGGTGACAGACAAGAGGCACTGAACTACAGGCCGGTGTCCTTAACTTGTATACCATGCAAGGTGATGGAGAAGATTGTGAGAAAAAACCTAGTAACACATCTGGAGAGAAGAGACTTTGTGACAACCCATCAACATGGGTTCAGGGAGGGTAAATCTTGCCTTACAGGATTGATAGAATTCTACGATCAGGTGACAAAGATTAAACAAGAAAGAGAAGGGTGGGCGGACTGCATTTTTTTGGACTGTCGGAAAGCCTTTGACATAGTACCCCATAAAAGGTTGATGCATAAGCTAGAGAAACAGGCAGGAGTAACTGGTAGGGCGCTCCAGTGGATAAGGGAGTACCTAAACAATAGGAAGCAGAGAGTTACAGTGAGGGGTGAGACCTCAGACTGGCGTGAAGTCACCAGTGGAGTCCCACAGGGCTCTGTACTTGGACCTATCCTGTTTCTGATATACGTAAATGATAAGAACATAACATAAGAACAAAGGCAACTGCAGAAGGCCTGTTGGCCCACACGAGGCAGCTCCTATTTATAACCACCCAATCCCACTCATATACTTGTCCAACCCGCGCTTGAAACAATCGAGGGACCCCACCTCCACAATGTTACGCGGCAATTGGTTCCACAAATCAACAACCCTGACAGCTAGATCTCCCAGAGGGTATAGACTCATTCCTCTCAATGTTTGCTGACGACGCCAAAATTATGAGAAGGATTAAGACAGAGGACAGCTTGAGGCTTCAAGAAGACCTGGACAAGCTGCAGGAATGGTCGAACAAATGGCTGTTAGAGTTTAATCCAAGCAAATGTAATGTAATGAAGATAGGGGTAGGAAGCAGGAGACCAGATACAAGGTATCACTTGGGAGATGAAATACTTCAAGAGTCCGAGAGAGAGAAAGACCTGGGGGTTGATATCACGCCAGACCTGTCCCCTGATGCTCACATCAAGAGGATAACAGCAGCAGCATATGCCAGGTTGGCTAACATAAGAACTGCCTTTAGAAACTTGTGTAAGGAATCTTTCAGAACATTATATACCACATATGTCAGACCAATCCTGGAGTATGCGGCATCAGCATGGAGTCAATATCTAGTCAAGCATAAGACTAAAATGGAAAAGGTTCAAAGGTTTGCCACCAGACTAGTACCCGAGTTGAGAGGTATGAGCTACGAGGAGAGACTACGGGAATTAAACCTCACTTCGTTGGAAGACAGAAGAGTTAGGGGGGACATGATCACCACATTCAAGATCCTCAAGGGAATTGACAGGGTTGATAAAGACAGGCTGTTTAACACAAGGGGCACACGCACTAGGCGACACAGGTGGAAACTGAGTGCCCAAATGAGCCACAGAGATATTAGAAAGAACTTTTTTAGTGTCAGAGTGGTGGACAAATGGAATGCATTAGGCAGTGATGTGGTGGAGGCTGACTCCATACACAGTTTCAAGTGTAGATATGATAGAGCCCAGTAGGCTCAGGAACCTGTACACCAGTTGATTGACGGTTGAGAGGCGGGACCAAAGAGCCAGAGCTCAACCCCCGCAAGCACAACTAGGTGAGTACAACTAGGTGAGTACAGTGGGTCACGTGTCTGGATGACAAGGGATAATGTCACAAGTGTTGCTAGGTAACGTGGAGTTTTATACTGTAACCCACCAGTGATTCTGGGTTCATGAAGATACCGTAATGATAACTCTGTGAGCGTTAAGCCGTGTCAACAGTAGAGTAAGGACCACACATCCCGCGGGTCCTCGTCCCTCAACCCGCGGCTTGCTCCCCTCAACCAGCCTCCAGCAACAGATCAAAGGGCAGCCTTTACACTGGCTTATTTCCCAGATTGGTTCCTCGCCCCCTAGTGTGCCTGATGTCACTAGTGTGTGTAGCGCCGGGTGTCTGGGCCTTACCTTCCTCCTGTTGAGGTGAGTGTACCCTAACACCACCACACCTGGAGGCTCCACTCCACAGTTACACACCACCACCACACCTGGAGGCCCCACTCCACAGTTACAAACCACCACAGCAAGGTTGTCTGACCACGTATGCTGGCCCTCCACACCGTTCTCACCATCGTACTAACTACACCCCAAACAAGAACAGCTCTCCAGGGCTGCCCCCCCCCCCACCCACGATGGTATTTCCTCCTGAGTTAACGTTTTTCGTATTGTGACGCACCTTAAGTGCCTAAGTGACTGTGGGTGTGCACTGTGCTCCAGACATACCCAACTTCTCACGCCCCCCTCCACCCCCCACCTTTTATGACTGACCAAACTTTACATAGGACTCACAACTGGAGACGTTCTAACTTCCCCAACATGGCTTTGTTGTTCGAATTTGCATGTCTGGAAATGCTTCACCCAGGTACTGCAAATACAAATAATTGGCAACAAAACCTAAACACCTAACTTAATCATATACAGCCTAACTGTATACACATTATTTTATACAAGAAAATGCCGAAATTTAACGCAGTTCGTTAAATGTGTGTACGAGGTGGACCGCTGCATGGGCCAGCATAGCCCGAGGCCCGGTTGAATAATTATCAAATGAACCCTAAATACTAACTTAAGCCTAACTATACATCGTATTGGAAACCTAACATTTATATTGATGGCTGCAGGTGCAGGGTTGGCCGCACCTGGGATGACCACACCGTGAGGACGGCCACCATTAAGTGGACTACGACCGACGGATCATCACCCTGTCAGTGTACCAGCCCCAGTCTCATGCTCGTCACTCTCAAGATGTACACTACACCCTCACTAAAGTATTTAGTAAGCTGGCTGAAAAAATCTGGCGTATATTCGTCCGTGATTGTGTACAGTGGGAAGACGAACCCGTGTGTCTTAAGGTCAGTCACGACACAAGCCAACATTCGCCACTGTAAATTACGGTTTGGGGCGCATTGCATATGCAATACCAGGGGAGAGGTGGTCTTGCATCGTGCAAGTGGAGTAGAAGAGAAGCCACTTGTGTGGCGGGGGGCTGTGGCAGCGTGCACAGGTGGTCCGTGGCAGCGGGCACAGGTGGTCCGTGGGCACTCACGACGTCTATTATAGCTAAACCTTCACTTCAGGCGGACCCTTACCCGGAACGTAGAGGGCGGGTGGGGGGGGGGGGGCGTTTTCACAGCACTATATTAACGTGACAGTTATGGTGGTGTTAGGTCACCAGTGTGCAGCAGTAGCAGCAGGTGGTCAGTACTGCTGCTGAGCGTGTTGACACGAGGCCTGGCACCCCGGGCTACTAACTACCAGACCAGCATTACTGACCGACAAGTGTTCACCTCAAGTTAGGACATCGTGTCAGCAAGGCGGACAGCCCGCCGGCTTTCATAACTCTCACTATTTCCCACTTCCAAACTTTCCTTCACCTATGCCTCTCCATCCCCCCCCCCCCCCCCCCCCCCGAAAAAAAAGTTGGGGCGAAGTTTGGTTGACTTTCATCACCATTTCCAGAACGGCTCCGTCTACAAAAATCAGAGATGACCAATCATGTAAACAACAGACTAAATATTAATAAACTTTGATTTAGAAGACATGGACACAACAAGATGTGCAGGACGGGCTGGTGGAGGAATGTGTCGAATAACACAAGCTAATATTACATGTAAACTGTTGCAAACCTCGAGGAACACGAGAGAAAATGGTCGCAAGTAAACTAGTCGTCTCCCACACTCCAGTAAGCCTACTGCAGTATTCTTACAACTTTCCGGTTACCTTGCAATGATTTCGGGGCTCAACGTCCCCGCGGCCCGGTCCCCGATCAGGCCTTCCGGTGAAAAGATCTGTGAAATTTGCTATCTCATCCATAGTATGAAGTCAGCCTCCACCACATCACTGCCTAATACATTCCACCTGTTAACTACTGACACTTAAACAGTTCTTTCTAACGTCCCTGTGGCTCATGTGGGTACTGAGTTTCCTCCTGTGTCCTTTTTGTTCGCGTACCACCCGTGCTAAACAGTTTAACTTTATCTACCCTGTCAATTCCTCTGAGGATTGTATAGGTAGTGATCATGTCTCCCCTAACTCTTCTGTCTTCCAGTTTCGTGAGGTTTAGTTCCAGTAATCTTTCCTCGTTGCTCATACCTCTCAGCTCAGGGACTAGCCTGCTGGCATACCTCTGAACCTTTTCTAACTTCGTTTTGTGTTTGACTAGATACGGACTCCACACTGGAGCCGCATATTCTATGATTGGTCTGACATATGAGGTATACAAGGTTCTGAATCATTCCTTACACAAGTTTCTGAATTCTGAAGGCAGTTCTTACATTCGCCAGCCTTGCATACACCGCTGATATCATTTTGATGTGGGCTTCAGGGGACAGGTCTGGTGTGATATCAACCCTCAGATCTTTATCTCTTTCCAGACTCCTGAAGGATTTCCTCTCCCAGTGGATTAGGATTAGTGGATTGGTGCCTGGAACACTGCGTCTCTAAACACGGAAAATTGGGTCCACAATTTGGAAAACTTGCTGAACCAAGCTGACCCCCCCCCCCCCCAACACTGATAGGACCCTGCGTGTGGCTCTACCCCACACGGGCTGGTGTCTATCTTGACCACGCTTGTCACCACCGCCCCACACACCCACACATGGACAACAATTGTCACCTCCCCCCCCCCCCCCCCGTTCTGTCAACACAGGCCTCTCTCGTCAACTCTATGGAACAAGTACCAATCCAGTAATTAATGCCGTTTGTGAAAATTCATCTCTTTGTAGAGAGCTTTACTGGCAGATGTGAGTGTGAGTGATGACCAAGTTACTGGCCGCGAGTGGTAGGTGTTCACAGTGTGGCAGGGAGGGAAAAATCAGGGGAAGCGCCAAGCCATTACCACTATATAGCACTTTGGAAGGGGTCAAGATAAGGATTTGGGATGGGACGGGGGAAAGGAATAGTGCCCAACTACTTGGACGGTCGGGGATTGAACGCCGACTTGCATGAAGCAAGGCCGTCGCACTACCGTCCAGCCCACTACTGGATGGTAAATTTGGGTTGGAGTGTTAAACACTGTTCCCAGCAGTGTTTACTGCTGTTCCCAGCAGTGTTTACTGCTGTTCCCAGCAGTGTTTACTGCTGTTCCCAGCAGTGTTTACTGCTGTTCCCAGCAGTGTTTACTGCTGTTCCCAGCAGTGTTTACTGCTGTTCCCAGCAGTGTTTACTGCTGTTCCCAGCAGTGTTTACTGCTGTTCCCAGCAGTAAACACTGCTGTTGTTATTGTTATTGGTGGGAACAATAGCCAGCAGTAAAGAGAAGGTGTAGGTGTGAGTAGTGTGAGCCTCCCAGAGTGGTCTCCGGCCGGCACCTGGCGCTGGGGAAAGCTGCTCGCCCTCAGAGAAACTCTACTGTGGAAAAACAATAACTGCCACGGTACACACTTCTCGGTACGTGACCGTCGCTCCTGACCACCACCACCTCCGCTGGCGGCACCTGGCCGGCACCCCTCGCTGGCGGCACCCCTCGCTGGCGGCACCCCTCGCTGGCGGCACCCCTCGCTGGCGGCACCCGGCCTGGTTGATACCTGGTTGATGGGGTTCTGGGAGTTCTTCTACTCCCCAAGCCCGGCCCGAGGCCAGGCTTGACTTGTGAGAGTTTGGTCCACCAGGCTGTTGCTTGGAGCGGCCTGCAGGCCCACATACCCACCACAGCCCGGTTGGTCCGGCACTCCTTGGAGGAAACTAGATAGTTTCCTCTTGAAGATGTCCACGATTGCTCCGGCAATATTTCTTATAGTCGCTGGGAGGACGTTGAACAACCGCGGACCTCTGATGTTCATACAGTGTTCTCTGATTGTGCCTATGGCACCTCTGCTCTTCACTGGTTCTATTCTGCATTTTCTTCCATATCGTTCACTCCAGTATGTTGTTATTTTACTGTGTAGATTTGGTACTTGGCCCTCCAGTATCTTCCAGGTGTATATTATTTGATCTCTCTCTCGTCTTCTTTCTAATGAGTACATTTGGAGAGCTTTGAGACGATCCCAATAATTTAGGTGCTTTATCGCGGCTATGCGTGCCGTATATGTTCTCTGTATTCCCTCTATTTCAGCAATCTCTCCTGCTCTGAAGGGGGAAGTGAGTACTGAGCAGTACTCTAGACGGGACAACACAAGTGACTTGAAGAGTACAACCATTGTGATGGGATCCCTGGATTTGAAAGTTCTCGTAATCCATCCAATCATTTTTCTGGCTGTCGCAATATTTGCTTGGTTATGCTCCTTAAACGTTAGGTCGTCAGACATCATTATTCCCAAATCCTTTACATTCTGTTTTCCCTACAATGGGCACATTTGAATGTGTTTTGTACCCTGTATTATGTTTAAGGTCCTCATTTTTACCGTACCTGAGTACCTGGAATTTATCAATGTTAAACATCATGTTATTTTCTGTTGCCCAGTCGAAAACTTTATTAATATCAGCTTGAAGTTTTTCAATGTCTTCAGCCGAGGTAATTTTCATACTGATTTTTGTGTCATCTGCAAAGATTGATACGAAACTGTGACTTGTATTTTTGTCTATATCTGATATGAGAATAAGGAAAAGCAGCGGTGCAAGGACTGTACTCTGAGGTACAGAGCTTTTAACTGCGCTTGGACTAGATTTTATATGGTTGACTGTTACTCGTTGTGTTCTGTTTGACAGAAAACTGAGTATCCAGCGTCCTACTTTACCGGTTATTCCCATTGACTTCATTTTGTGTGCTATCACGCCATGGTCACATTTATCAAAAGCCTTTGCGAAGTCCATGTATATCACATCAGCATTCTGTTTTTCTTCTAATGCCTCAGTGACTTTGTCGTAGTGATCAAGTAGCTGTGAGAGGTACGATCTTCCTGCTCGAAATCCATGTTGGCCTGGATTGTGAAGGTCATTGGTCTCCATGAAATTGGTGACCTGACTCCTGATCACTCTCTCAAATACTTCTATTATGTGGGACGTTAGTGCAACTGGTCTATAATTATTTGCCAATGCTTTGCTCCCTCCCTTGTGTAGAGGGGCTATGTCTGCTACTTTAAGTGCATCTAGTATCTCCCCCGTGTCCAAGCTCTTCCTCCACACTATACCGAGTGCCTGTGCTACCGGCACTTTGCATTTCTTTATAAATATTGAATTCCATGAATCCGGACCCGGGGCCGAGTGCATGGGCATGTTTTCAATTTCTCTTTCAAAATCTAGTACGCTCATGTTGATATCAGTTATATTTACAGGGGTTTGAATATCCCGCATAAAGAAATCGTCTGGATCTTCCACTGTCGTGATTGTAAATGTGTGGCCACGTCTGTGGTAGAAAATAATAATAAAAAAAACTGTCGCACTGTTTATTGGAGTGCTAAACATGTCCTCATACTACTTTTTTAGGATTTCACTAATTTCTTTGTACCTTGTCCCTTGATTTGAACCGTTTAGGACAGGAAGGTCCGACGGGGAGGGGAAGAAAGAATGACCCAGGAAGAGGACAGCAAACACAGGGAAGGGGAAGCCATGGTGTTGTGTACAGCACAGATCACTACAACCCGGCCGGCACCCCTCGCTGACAGCACACCCGGCCGGCACCCCTCGCTGACAGCACACCCGGCCGGCACCCCTCGCTGACAGCACACCCGGCCGGCACCCCTCGCTGACAGCACACCCGGCCGGCACCCCTCGCTGACAGCACACCCGGCCGGCACCCCTCGCTAACAGCACACCCGGCCGGCACCCCTCGCTGACAGCACACCCGGCCGGCACCCCTCGCTGACAGCACACCCGGCCGGCACCCCTCGCTGACAGCACACCCGGCCGGCACCCCTCGCTAACAGCACACCCGGCCGGTATCTCTCCCCCATACATGGACGCATATATCACAACACTAATACAACACGTGAGGGGGGGGGGGGGGAAATAACGTTTGGAGAGGAGAGATGCGTGTGGGAGGTGGGTGGGGCGTGGGGCCGGTGCTCACCCCGGGATGGGGGGGCAGCATACTAATGACTGGTGCTGTGTGGGCTTACATGAGGGCGGGCAGCTGCCAGTGTTGTGCCCCAGGCCACACCCAACACCCGGGACACTTGTCTTCCCAGTAACACTTGCCAGGAGGCCCACAACACACACAACCTCCAACACTACAGTAACTACCACAAAATCTCTAGAGGCCGTTCATTGGGGGTAACTACTTAATGTGAACATCTACTAATGAGACACCAGCGAGATGTTCATCTCTCCCCTCTACTGTGTCCATACTCATCTATTAAATTCCAAGTTAGGTAAAGGATGACTAAGTTAATGTAGGTAATGTCCACGACACTACACGCCTCCACTACACGCTACATAATGTAACGTGTAGTTATATTTCTTCAGATGCCGAAG
The DNA here is from genome assembly GCF_040958095.1 of Procambarus clarkii. Classification (NCBI taxonomy): domain Eukaryota; kingdom Metazoa; phylum Arthropoda; class Malacostraca; order Decapoda; family Cambaridae; genus Procambarus; species Procambarus clarkii. Next base: position 24,146,359 of record NC_091162.1, read on the forward strand.
AAATATAAGACAATTCACTTTCGCAAACAGAGTGGTAGACGGTTGGAACAAGTTAGGTGAGAAGGTGGTGGAGGCCAAGACCGTCAGTAGTTTCAAAGCGTTATATGACAAAGAGTACTGGGAAGACGGGACACCACGAGCGTAGCTCTCATCCTGTAACTACACTTAGGTAATTATAATGATGTACACAACGTGACTGATGTTGGCAAGTGTTATGATACTGTGTGAAGGTAACTACACAATACCTGCCAAGCTGTATATCTTCCTCCTGTGTGCCACTTGTAACATGGTCTACCTCAGCCATTACCAGTCACCACATGGCCACACAAGTACCCCAACTTTAAAGTCTTAAGTACACCACAAAAGTTGATTTCTAGGAGTTAAATACCCAAGTGTTTCTTCCGTTTGATTTAGCCATCATCAAGAAGCGCTTCCATCATTACACACACACACACACACACACACACACACACACACACACACACACACACACACAACACATCTGCAAGGAGTACCAGGTTGTGGTCCCTCATGGACCATTATCTTATAGGAAGTTATTTGATACAAGACTTAATTTGTAGAGGTAACGACTGTGACGTGACACTAACGGTCACCCGTCCAGCTACTGGCCACCAGCATGAGACCCACGCGGTCCTCACGGAGAGCGGCCGCTGGGACCCCGGGCACATGTGCGCCACCTGACCCATTATGACCCACGGGGCAGGTGCTGCGGCCAGTAGCCCACACTGCAGCCAAGTGACATATAAATATGTAATACATGTGTGCACCCTTGCCCTTCCTACACGAGTGGTAGTACGCAACTTGCTCAGGTACACATTATTCAGAATGCAGTTCAATATGCAAGCCGAGATTCATTAGGGATATTAGATCCACACATGTTTAGCATACATAAATACCTGGGCGTATTGGCATCCTTGCTGATATTTAGCGCCCTCTCATTACTCCGCACAGTTGATGGTGCTACATAGCCTTCCCGGCTTGGTGCCTTCTTGTGATAATTACTTACTTAAATACCTGGGCATGTATAATGCTACCTTACACTACGTGAAGTGTGTGTCAGCAGGTTTTGTCATAGTAAACCTCCCCGTGGACCAGGAGGTCTCTGGCAGCCCCAGTATTTGGGCCAAGCTCAACCCAGACGGTGACTGTCACTTGCTGGGAAGGTCTTGGTCCTCACCCGTCCTCGTCAACAGTGGCCACATGCCAACCTGTCCCTCGGGCCCCCAGCCCGCCTGTCCCAGCAGGAGCCCCCCGCTCCAGCAGGAGCCCCCGCCCCAGCAGGAGCCCCCGCCCCAGCAGGAGCCCCCGCCCCAGCCACACATCAATGTACTGCATTTTCAACATTGGTTGATACCTGGTTGATGGGGTTCTGGGAGTAGTTCTACTCCCCAAGCCCGGCCCGAGGCCAAGCTCGACTTGTGAGAGTTTGGTCCACCAGGCTGTTGCTTGGAGCGGCCCGCAGGTATTTTCTCTAATAAAAGCAAATATTATATACTAAAATGTGTTGAAAAGTTAGGCCTAAGATTAGCTTAGGTTGTTAGGTTCTTTTGGATACTTCTGTTTTTACAGCATGTGAATGAAGCATTTAGAGGTGGGATTCGAACAGAGGATGTGAGCGAAGCACTGTTCGAGTCAAGTACCTGAGCTTGGAGGTGTGAGTGGTGCAGCAGGTGGTGGTGGTGGTGGTCGTCAACACTGGACACTATCCAGCCGCCAACCCCATGTTGATGAAAGACTCGCGACCACTCTAAGATGATCCACGAATGTCTCTCCAGCAGTTCCTCCTCCTCCTCTGCTCGAATCACACCTCTCTTAATCTTTAGTACAGTCACCCTCTGTGGCTGATGGTTCAATACATCCCTCACCTGTATGTGTAAGGGGGGGCCCTCACCCTGTCCATGGACGACACAAGAAAATGTATGTATTCTGGTTAGCATTGTAAATGTCTGGCCACGTCTGTGGTACACACAACAAATGCTTTAGTCACGTACTGAAAATACTAAAAATTGCCAAGACAACCTAATCACCTACGTTAAGCCTATAGATAATTCAGCATATGTTAGCATGTAATATTGACACTAGGAGTGTGTGCTCAAATGCCACACGCTTGGGGTAGTTTTATACACATTTGTAGAAATGGTCTGAGGAATGGAAGGAACATAAATAGGCCTACCACAACCGGCCAAAGTTAAAAGATTAAAGTAATATTAGTAATTATTGACAACCTTCCCCCCCCCCCCTAGCGATCTCACGGATTCTAGTCTTGTCAAGTGTGAAGTATTGATTGAAATGACGGAAGAGTTTTTATATAAAAAAAAACAATTAAACAAAAGCTCCATTGTTCCTTAATATTATATTTTACGAATGTGAAGAGGAGCTAAATGGGGGGGGGGGGCAGGTCATGTAAGTGGAGGGGGGGTGGAGAGGGGGGAGCACAAGTGGAAGTGGAGGAGTATAGGGGGGGGAGTGGAGGGAGTAGAGTGTAGGGGGAGGGAGTGGAGGAGTGTAGGGGGGAGTGGCGGGAGTAGAGTGTAGGGGGAGGAAGTAGAGTGTAGGGGGAGGGAGTAGAGTGTAGGGGGAGGGAGTAGAGTGTAGGGGGAGGGAGTGGAGGGAGTAGAGTGTAGGGGGAGGGAGTCGAGGAGTGTAGGGGGAGGGAGTCGAGGAGTGTAGGGGGGAGTGGCGGGAGGAGAGTGCAGGGAGGGTACCCGAGGCACCGCCGGGTACCTCTCCTACATGTATGGATAGATGGAGAGAAATAGATGGATGGAATATAGCCCCGGGCAACGCCGGAACCCCCCCCCCCCCTCATAGTTACCATATATCTGATCATTAAACTGTTCAATATGCTGTATTAAAACGAACGACTTCGTCTTTGTGTTGGGCCGCCGCTTAGACGAGCCCAGCCTTAGGACACGCCGCTGTTGATATAGTGACTTTTTTTTTGAGATATATACAAGAGTTGTTACATTGTTGTAGAGCCACTAGTACACGTAGCGTTTCGGGCAAGTCCTTAATCCTATGGTCCCTGGAATACGATCCCCGCCGCGAAGAATCCTTGTTACAACCAAGTACACATTTTACTGTTGTGTTAAACAGAGGCTACAGTTAAGGATTTGCGCCCAGTAAATCCTCCCCGGGCAGGATACGAACCCATGACAAAGCGGAACGCCAGGCGAGTGTCTTACCACTACACCACGGAGACTGTCAAACTCATTAATGCCAGTCTGAGAATAATTGTCAGCCGGCAATAATTGTCAACATATACGTCTTAGCAGTACGTGGGCAACCCGTCATCACGCTTGGCTCATTAAAGCGGCGGCCGAACCCCAACGACACATTCATCTTTGTTAACGTATTGTTTATTTGAACGTTTGTCTCTCACAGTATAATAAATTTATATATATATATATATATATATATATATATATATATATATACACATACATATATATATACATATATATATGTATATATATATATATATATATATGTATATATATATGTATGTGTATATATATATATATATATATATATATATATATATATATATATATATATATATATATATACACATACATATATACATATATATATATATATACATATATATATATATATATATATATATATATATATATATATATATATATATATATATATATATATATATTGTGACGGTAACGCGTTGGTGTTCGGCTGTTTAAGGCTAGGGGTATGGCCTCGTCACATAGTTATAAAAAAAATAGAAAAACTGGAACTTCGTCTGTGGTAAGGTAAGGAGAAGACACACAAAACACAAGTAAACTTTAACAATGAAATTTTAATTACGTTAAATAAATCAAAACATGAAAATAATGCACAAACATATGTATAATAAAATCAATGAATCAAAATAATAAGAATACTTAAATGACACAATGAAAGTTACGTTAAGGCAAAATAATAAGAAGTGCAACACAAAAGTTAAGTGGGAGGTGCTGGAATATTGGCTTAAAGCCACCACCTCTCTCAGTACACGCTAACGTCTAGCTGGGAGGAGTGCTGGCTACGAAAGCACGGAACATTCTGAAGACTGATGTTGGGGCGACCCCAGACATCGGGTAGTATGGGGGGGCGAGTGCAGGTGCAGCCAGACCGGCGACCAATCAGCGGAGTCGTAGCGATCAACGGGTAGTTTGGTGGTTGGAGTTCGAACAGGTGGCTGGTTGCATACGTTTCTGCTCACCCTGGCAAGCCTTGCTGGTGTTGTTGGACATTTCTTCCATAGTCTTTTTATATAATTGTGAAGACGTAATTATGAAGGGAAGAGCAGGCTCAATCTCTTGAAGGAGATTATTGTCACAACTCTCCCCCGAAGCCTGCGGTTCTGGAAGAAGTACGTCGTTATGTGGTGGAGTAATGGATGGAGTCGCTTCTACTTCATAAACTCTGGAGAGATCATGGGCTAAGATGTTGTCAGACTCTTGGTATAGCGTGTCTCCAGGTTGAATTTCTGCAGGTAGCAAGCCCATAGTAGAAGACGTTGAGATGAGAAGTGGGCGTGCTGCAGGAGGTGTAGGGTGGTGTGGTCCGTATTGATGGTGGACCGAGCACTTTTCAGGTGTGGAGTGAAGTGCTGAAGCTTCAGGATGAGGAAGAGTAGCTCCTTGCCAATTGTTCCGTCGTTCCTTGTAGCAGTAGTCGCTGACAGGTGTATTCTTCTCGCCTCGTTGCTGCATCACGACACCACCATCGTCGGTACCATTGGCGTCGACATGGAGGATGTAGGGCTTATCTGACGAGGTGAGAGTGGAATTAGAAGAGGGCATAGGAGCACGAGTATTATCCTGAAAGCATTTGGGAAGATCATTAAGGATTTTGGAATTAGAAAGCGCTGACTCCTTGTCAGTGCTTTCGGGAGGAGAAGCTGGGAAGGTCTCACTGTGGATGTAGGGTTCTGTGAATGTGGAATAATTAGTCAAGACAGTGGGAGGAGTACCATTATATTGCTTCAGGAGGTTGACGTGGCACAGCTGGGTCTTCCGCCGCCTATCTGGAGTCTCTATCACATAATTATTATTATTCCTGCACTCTTTGACGCAGTAGGGTCCTGAAAATCTGTTTTGTAAAGGTGAACCTGGGATAGGGAAATAAGCAAGGACGAAGTCTCCCGGCTTGAATTTTCTTACTTTGCTGGTCTGGTCGTAATGAGTCTTCATTCTCACCTGGGCTTTCAATAGATTATCATGGGCAAAGCGGTGGACTCTCTCTAGAATGTGCTGAAGGTTTTGAAGAAACTGGGGCACATTCTGATGCTCACTGAAGGTGGCATCTCTGAGAGAGTCTTTGAAAGCCTTAAGGGGAGTACGGCACTTACGGCCGTAGAGCATCTCATAAGGAGATACTCCTAGGGACTCATTGGGGAGACTTCTGAAAATACACATTATTAGGTCAATCTGCTTATCCCAATCCTTTGAGGTTTCACTACAAAACTTTTTCAAGAGTGCTTTGATGGTCTGATGACTACGTTCAAGAGAACCCTGTGAAGCAGGATGATAGGGGCTGGACAATACCTGTTTGATGTTGAACTCCTCCAGTGTCCTTTTGAAGAGATCACTGGTGAAGTTGGTGCCACAGTCACTTTGAATCTCCCTGGGAAATCCGTATTGAGTGAAGATCTTCAGTAGATGTTTGATAACCGTAGCAGCCGTGATGTTCTTCACTGGAACTGCTATGGGAAATCTGGTGGTAGGACACAGGATGGTTAGGATGTAGGCGTTACCTGAACTGGTCCGAGGTAAAGGACCAACACAGTCTATTATGAGTCTGTGGAAAGGTTCCGCAGGCACCTGTATGGGAATCAGTGGTGCTCTGGGAATGGAGACGTTCGGTTTGCCTGCCATCTGACATGTATGACACTGTTTTACGTACTGTTTGACGTTATTTACCATACCTGGCCAGTAGTAGTCTTGACGAATCCCATGGTAAGTCTTGTTGAAGCCGTAGTGGGAGAATGCTCCATGGGCCAGGTGTAGAATAGTGGGCCGCAGGCTGGTGGGAATCACAAGTTGTTCGGTGTTGGCCCAATCGTCCTCCTCCTTCAGTTTACTGGGTCTATATCTGCGGCAGAGCAAGTCGTTCTCTAGGAAGAACCCAGGAATACTGTCGGGTTGAGTCTCAGCCTGGAAAAACAATGGTGTTAAAGTAAGATCTTCCCTCTGCAACTTACGGAACTCCAACTTGGTCAGATGCGGGGGTAGTTTCTGAGGGTCTTGAGGGACAGCGGTAGCAGTAGAGTCAGCTGGCTGTGGACGTGCGGCTTGTGCACGGGTGGTCACGAGAACCGGAGGAGAAACATCATCACTCTCTTGAACCTCTGCTGGAACATACTCAAGAATAGGGTTACTTGGCACAGAGTTACACACCTGGGGTTTGTCCATGACGATCAGGTTGGTTGGTTGCAGGTCTTCTGCCAAGTCGTTGCCTAGGAGAAGTTGCACTCCAGGCATGGGAAAAGGCTTTTCCCTGACGGCGACTTGGACTTCCCCGTTCACGTAGGGACAATCCAGGTGGACTCTGGCGAGAGGGTATGGAGTGGTAGCAGTGAGGTCAGTGATGAAGACTGTTTCCCCGGTGTAGACTATGTTGGGCACAGCCGACTTCAAGATGATCGATTGTAGAGCCGCTGTGTCCCTCAAGATCTTCAATTTGAAACGTCCCTCCGGATTTGAACCGTTGGCAGAGACAGTTCCAGTATACAGGTGGTTACTGAAAAGAGAAAGATCATTAACATCAACACCAACATTCATCACAGGCTTACCGGACTTAGGAGGAGTTGGTTTGGGTCTTTGTTGGTCAGTGGTTCCCTTGTATTGAGACTTACCACACTTGTCTATGGTATGTCCATAGAGTCTACAATACTTGCAGTACAGTTGTGAACCAGCTTGATCGGGGCTCACCTTCTCGTAACTGTACCACGACTTCTTACTGGAGGATGGTTCAGGTGTCAGCCGGTGGATGAGGCTGTAAGTGTCAGCCGACTTAGCACACTTCAGGTAGTCGGTTTCTTCTTTATCTGCTAAGTAGAGGCGGACAGGAGGCGGCACACGTCTCAAGAATTCTTCAACAAGCATCAGGTTCACGAGTTCTGTAAAAGTAGAGACATGTGCTGCTTCCAGCCATTTCATGAAATACCTCCGTTTCGTGTTAGCAAACTCGAGGAAGGTAGTGGTACTTGCCTTCAGGTGGTCACGGAATTTCCTTCTATAACTTTCGGTGGAAAGTAGGTAGGCGTCTAACACTGCTTGTTTCAGAGTGTAGTAGTCATTCTCAGACGCCAAAGTACTGAGTGTGACTGCAGCTCTACCTGTAAGATGGACTCTGAGAAGTGTTGCCCATTGGTCGACAGGCCAACTGAGTTGATTAGCAAGGGTTTCAAAGGTGGTAAAGAACACATCAACTTCTGCTTCTACAAAGGATGGCATTAACTTACTTGCATGTGATATATTAAAACTGACGGGAAGATTGGCAGTAGCTTGCTGGCGTTGAGTGAAGTGTGAAGTTTCCAAGGCGATTTCACGTTGACGACACTCCAGAGCCAGAGTCGCTTGTTGCTTGTCATGTTCGCGTTGTATTTCCAACTCGCGTTGTTTGGTTTCAAGCTGTAAGCGTTCCCGCTCCTGGAGTGTTTCAAGCTGTACTCTCTCACGTTCATGGATCAAGGCGACCTCACGTTCGTGGAGGGCGAGTCCACGTTCGTGTTCTTCTCTCCTCAAGGCAGCTTCACGTTCTCTGAGGGTGATTTCTCGTTCTTGTTCTTCCCTCCTCAAAGCAGCTTCGCGTTCTTGTTCGTCTCTCTTCAAAGCGGCTTCGCGTTCGTGTTCTTCCCTTCGTATGGCAGCTGCTTCTCTTTGCTGCTCACGTTCAATCTTGGCCAGCTCTAGTTTAAGTTTCATCGTTGCCAAGTCAGTTTTCTCTGCAATATAGTAAGTTTCATGAGTTTCAGAGTCTATCTTACCTTGCTCTAAATAGTAATCCAGCAACAGGTTGTGTAGGTCATTTTTGTTGGCTTGGTAGGGAACTTCTAGTTGATACTCATGTGCAAGAGTTTGTAGTTCAGTCCTCTTGGCACGACTTAAAGTCCCTATTTCACCTGCTGGATTTGCACGGAAAGTTTGGAGACGAAACATGGTGAAATTAGCAAATAAAGGTACACGAATGTTCAATAATGAAATGTCAGAAACAGGACAACGTGGCAACTGGTACCTATCCTGTGTGATCTTTAACAATTAACGTTAAGTGAAAGATATTAAATGATTAAATTAAATCAAGGGCGCAGGAAATCTTGTACCCGGTACTCATGTAAGAGAATAAGGGCAAGAAAATCCTACTAACAAATGAAACAAAGTTTCGAAAACAAATGAAACAGTTAAATGCTTCAAAAGTAAAATTGGTAGTCCAAGGATGTAGGCATACCTTGCCAAGTCTCTATAGGACATAAAGCAAGTTTTTCCTACTGAATTTAATATGATACTTACAGAATTAGCGAATTTTTGTGCTCTGAAAAAATAAGCTAATTCCCTACCGTTGTATGTATCATCATCTCTGACTGACGTGTAGGGGTGCGAGGTGTCAACTGGTGACGAGAACTGCTGCTGAGGTCCCAATTCAGCAACTAAAGTTCGAGCTAGAGGAACTATGGCCCTCTTTGTCCTCCTACAGTCAGATTGCAGAAGATTGGGTACTCTTGACCCGGGGCAGACCACAGTACCAGGGTACCAATATGATGATCTGTCAGAATGAGAAATATTCAAGGGACATAGATGGTAAATACGAGTAATAACATGGAGGGAGAGATGACCAATTAAGAGTATGACTGAGGCCTACAGTCACCACGTAATCCAAAGTTGTCTCACCTTCACTATATGTTACTCTCGTAATGCACAATACACCGCACCTTATAAAAAATGAAATTGAATGAAAAATAGTAAAGCTACGTTAACAAAGTTAAATACGCTTACCATAAATTACCACTTAGCACCAGTACCTGAGTGAAGCTCCTAGGACAGGCCCCCATATAACTTGTGACGGTAACGCGTTGGTGTTCGGCTGTTTAAGGCTAGGGGTATGGCCTCGTCACATAGTTATAAAAAAAAATAGAAAAACTGGAACTTCGTCTGTGGTAAGGTAAGGAGAAGACACACAAAACACAAGTAAACTTTAACAATGAAATTTTAATTACGTTAAATAAATCAAAACATGAAAATAATGCACAAACATATGTATAATAAAATCAATGAATCAAAATAATAAGAATACTTAAATGACACAATGAAAGTTACGTTAAGGCAAAATAATAAGAAGTGCAACACAAAAGTTAAGTGGGAGGTGCTGGAATATTGGCTTAAAGCCACCACCTCTCTCAGTACACGCTAACGTCTAGCTGGGAGGAGTGCTGGCTACGAAAGCACGGAACATTCTGAAGACTGATGTTGGGGCGACCCCAGACATCGGGTAGTATGGGGGGGCGAGTGCAGGTGCAGCCAGACCGGCGACCAATCAGCGGAGTCGTAGCGATCAACGGGTAGTTTGGTGGTTGGAGTTCGAACAGGTGGCTGGTTGCATACGTTTCTGCTCACCCTGGCAAGCCTTGCTGGTGTTGTTGGACATTTCTTCCATAGTCTTTTTATATAATTGTGAAGACGTAATTATGAAGGGAAGAGCAGGCTCAATCTCTTGAAGGAGATTATTGTCACAATATATATATATATATATATATATATATATGTATATGTATAGTTAGGTGTCACTTAGTTTAGGTTCTATTGACAGTTATTGCAACCCGGCCTTGGGCCAAGTCCATTCCATCCAGCGGTCGACCCCAAAGACTCACTCAATTTAACATGCTGTCCATTCAAAATATGAATTTTCTCTGGTATATATTAACAAAGGTTATATGAGGTGTTAAAGTTGTGTTGGTAATTACCTTCAGTAATGTGTCCTCTAACACGCCTCGTCCACGCGGCTCTGGACCACAATAACACATTCTTCAATGTTCAACTACTGCGTATTCATACGTTACATTTTCAACATTATTATTACATACTATTATGTGATGAATAGTTACACCTAACTTTAGTGAGGTGGTTGGCTTGTGTTGGCAATTATTGCAACCTGTCCTCAGCCGGGGTCGTTAAAGCAGCGGCCGTCCCCAAAGACGCACTCGTAAATGTTTACGCATTGTGTATTAAAGATAAATTTGTTCTCGTAATTCTCGTAATTTTCATATATTAAAATCCTATACAAACTTTGACTTAGGTTTGATGTTTGGTTTCTGCTTCTGAAGCAAGTGGATGAAACATTTCTGAAGTTGTCACTGGAAGAGAAGTGACCAGTTGACACAGGACTCGGCTACAAGTACACGTGGCAGGTGGCCTTGTATAGGGGTCGTGATGAAGGCAACTGTAGTGTGGACACAGGCACTCACACTCAACCATTACATCTTACACACACTCAACATTTACCCATTTTGAGATAAAAGTCAAATCACGTTGCATGATATGGCAAACCATTGTATTATAAATTATATAATATACGAAATACTTGCAGTGTGTCTATATTTGATTTTTAGTGTATAAATGACAACTGATAAAGTTGACTGTTCGGGTTGTGACTTACAGCCAAAAGCAACACCTTCACTGTCATCTTCTGTCATCTGTCAGGATGAACACGGGGGCCACAACCAACACCCGCAGGATGAACACGGGGGCCACAACCAACACCCGCAGGATGAACACGGGGGCCACAACACCCGCAGGATGAACACGGGGGCCACAACACCCGCAGGATGAACACGGGGGCCACAACACCCGCAGGATGAACACGGGGGCCACAACACCCGCAGGATGAACACGGGGGCCACAACACCCGCAGGATGAACACGGGGGCCACAACACCCGCAGGATGAACACGGGGGCCACAACACCCGCAGGATGAACACGGGGGCCACAACACCCGCAGGATGAACACGGGGGCCACAACACCCGCAGGATGAACACGGGGGCCACAACACCCGCAGGATGAACACGGGGGCCACAACCAACACCCGCAGGGTGAACACGGGGGCCACAACACCCGCAGGATGAACACGGGGGCCACCACCAACACCCGCAGGATGAACACGGGGGCCACAACACCCGCAGGATGAACACGGGGGCCACCACCAACACCCGCAGGATGAACACGGGGGCCACAACACCCGCAGGATGAACACGGGGGCCACAACACCCGCAGGATGAACACGGGGGCCACAACCAACACCCGCAGGGTGAACACGGGGGCCACAACACCCGCAGGATGAACACGGGGGCCACCACCAACACCCGCAGGATGAACACGGGGGCCACCACCAACACCCGCAGGATGAACACGGGGGCCACAACTAACCAACAGTGAGGGGCCACCAACCATAAACAGGGGCCACAGTGCACCAGGACACGCTGCTGCCTCAGTGACTACTGACGAAGTTGGAACACTTCTCCAAGCGGGCTCAGTATGCATATATTCCTGCTTTGATCATTACATTATACACTTGTCATTAGTGAATATGGCATATTTAGTGAAGATTAATGGCTTGTCTTGCCAATGCGTCTACTCTATGTTGGTCCGTGTTAAATTAAGGCGTAGGTCAAGAGGTCAAGCCGAGTGTGTGAGGGAACTCTGCCCTGACCTTCTCTCCTCAACCCTAACACAAAATTAATAATTCATTGTATCTGGGATCACACAACAAGTGTATATATATACATCCGGGTCTTCCCGCCCCCTCAGGTCAAAATAGTGACCTCCCGCAGGATGCGACCCCCAACAACAAGCTAACTCCTGGCTACCTGTTTACTGTTGAACAGGGCCATTAGGTGTACGTGTTAGGAGTATCTGGCAACAAGTTTTCCCCAGTGTGTGTTTCTGTTTACAGAGCTTTCCATCTTAAAGGAGTCTACACGGCGAGAGAGATACCAAATAATATACACCTGGAAGATACTGGAGGGCCAGGTCCCAAATCTACACAGTAAAATAACAACGTACTGGAGTGAACGATATGGAAGAAAATGCAGAATAGAACCAGTGAAGAGCAGAGGTGCCATAGTCACAATCAGAGAACACTGTATGAACATCAGAGGTCCGCGGTTGTTCAACATCCTCCCAGCGAGCATAAGAAATATTGCCGGAACAATAGTGGACATCTTCAAGAGGAAACATGAATTTTCTCCAAGAAATGCCGGACAAACCTGGCTGTGGTAGATATGTGGGCCTGCGGGCCGCTGCAAGCAACAGCCTGGTGGACCAAACTCTTACAAGTCAAGCTTGGCCAGGGGCCGGGCTCGGGGAGTAGAAGAACTCTCAGAACCCCATCAAGGATGTATCAAGGAGGGTATGAAGGATATAGAAGGATGGCGAGTCTCTCAATAGTATCATCATTATCTGTTAAGACAATGAACCTCTCCCTCAACAATATTGCTTCTTTGGAAGTTTCCTCCCACCAAGTTGTATTAGACCTTGGGAGTCCTCTCCTCACATGTCAGAAACACATTAGTACCCTGGCAGGGGCTTATGATAAATAGAACAGGGATACAAATTCATGTAAGGGACCGACTAAACAAAGCCAAAGCAGTCTTAGGAAAACTGAGAAGATTCCGAAGCCTCAGTACTAACATTCAGATCCACTTGTATAAGGCTCTAGTTCGGCCGCATCTAGAATATCCCCCAGTACCACTACACACCATAAAGAAAACTAACATGCAGAAACTGCAAGCAGTACAAAATATGGCGCTAAGGAGAGCAGCAAAACACCGTCCACCATATGATCAGACAATCCAGGAGCTCCACGAACTCCTGAACATACAGCCACTAAACATCAGACTGCAGCACCAAGCCATCAGGGTATGGAACACCATCGAAATGTTAGAGGACCCAATGTTAGAAAGATTGCTCCAAGATGAGACGCCCCGCTCCCACAGCTGGTGGCCCAAGATGAGACGCCCCGCTCCCACAGCTGGTGGCCCAAGATGAGACGCCCCGCTCCCACAGCTGGTGGCCCAAAATGAGACGCCCCGCTCCCACAGCTGGTGGCCCAAGATGAGACGCCCCGCTCCCACAGCTGGTGGCTCAAGATGAGACGCCCCGCTCCCACAGCTGGTGGCCCAAGATGAGACGCCCCGCTCCCACAGCTGGTGGCCCAAGATGAGACGCCCCGCTCCCACAGCTGGTGGCCCAAGATGAGACGCCCCGCTCCCACAGCTGGTGGCCCAAGATGAGACGCCCCGCTCCCACAGCTGGTGGCCCAAGATGAGACGCCCCGCTCCCACAGCTGGTGGCCCAAGATGAGACGCCCCGCTCCCACAGCTGGTGGCCCAAGATGAGACGCCCGGCTCCCACAGCTGGTGGCCCAAGATGAGACGCCCGGCTCCCACAGCTGGTGGCCCAAGATGAGACGCCCCGCTCCCACAGCTGGTGGCCCAAGATGAGACGCCCCGCTCCCACAGCTGGTGGCCCAAGATGAGACGCCCCGCTCCCACAGCTGGTGGCCCAAGATGAGACGCCCGGCTCCCACAGCTGGTGGCCCAAGATGAGACGCCCCGCTCCCACAGCTGGTGGCCCAAGATGAGACGCCCGGCTCCCACAGCTGGTGGCCCAAGATGAGACGCCCCGCTCCCACAGCTGGTGGCCCAAGATGAGACGCCCCGCTCCCACAGCTGGTGGCCCAAGATGAGACGCCCCGCTCCCACAGCTGGTGGCCCAAGATGAGACGCCCGGCTCCCACAGCTGGTGGCCCAAGATGAGACGCCCCGCTCCCACAGCTGGTGGCCCAAGATGAGACGCCCCGCTCCCACAGCTGGTGGCCCAAGATGAGACGCCCCGCTCCCACAGCTGGTGGCCCAAGATGAGACGCCCCGCTCCCACAGCTGGTGGCCCAAGATGAGACGCCCCGCTCCCACAGCTGGTGGCCCAAGATGAGACGCCCCGCTCCCACAGCTGGTGGCCCAAGATGAGACGCCCCGCTCCCACAGCTGGTGGCCCAAGATGAGACGCCCCGCTCCCACAGCTGGTGGCCCAAGATGAGACGCCCCGCTCCCACAGCTGGTGGCCCAAGATGAGACGCCCCGCTCCCACAGCTGGTGGCCCAAG